>NW_012130084.1:3413295-3418845 GCF_000143395.1 Atta cephalotes
CACCACCTCCATATCCGCCACCTCCGTCGCTAAGCGCGATTACTTTGATGATCTTTCCACCGCCGCTACTGCCGTAACCGCCGCTACCGCCGCCAAATCCACCACCACCAAACTTCCATCCGCCACCTCCGCCGCTGTAGCCACCGCCACCGTAACCACCGCCGCCGTATCCACCTCCGCCGCCGTATCCACCTCCGCCGCCGAGCTTCCATCCACTGCTGCCGCCGCCGAAACTACCGCCGCCATAACCACCGCCGCTGCTTATGTAACCACCTATAATTTTAAAATTATGATTCCATTATTTTTCACCGCATTCAAAAATTTTGACTCTTAGTTAGATAACCGCAATTTATAGAGATGTGGGATGTCTGTGTTTGCGCGATGTACGATTTATTGACTTTCTTTATGCGACTACGAGCTTGGTACCAGATGGTTACGCTCGCTTATGTCGGTCCGCAAATTGCCACGAGGTATTTTGTGATTGCTACAAGAAGGAGACTGGTTACGTTTTGCCGATTGTGTAAGTCGTCTCAAAGAGCAGGGGGCAAGTACAAACTACTCTCGGATTAAATTTTATGAGTTCGTTTAATATTGCTGAACTAACCAGTAATCATATAAAAAAATTGAAAAAAAAATTATGAAATGTGTGTGCGTCTGTTCGTCTCGCTCGTTAGTGTAAATAATAATAGCAGTGTAGCTTATTATTTCAAATGACAATTCTTGTCATGGTAGCGACAATAATTATTTTTTTTGTAATTTGTGACAATATTTAAAAGAATAATTAACAACTACCGTTTATTAAAAGATGTGAATATAATTTAATAGTAAAAAAGACAGCGTCGGACAATTTCTTGAAATCTTTAATTTGCTGACTTTCTTCGAATTTTATTATATAGTTTTCTTTTACATTTATATAATTACAGTTACCATTTCTACCGGAGATCAATTGTATATTGTAAGAGATGAAAATCTTGATGACTTTCTTTTTTTAGAGAACGCACTACAAAATACAATTTTAATAAGTAATCGATCTCAAACAAGGTAGTGAATCTCCAGCAGGAAGATGATAGTCATGTTTATAATGTTTAATTTAATGCCATGTTAAAATAGATTTAGAATAAGTCTACTTTGGAAATAAGATAGAATAAAGGAAATTGTCACATTTACGACACAATGAATTGACACATTTACAATTAGTGCAACCATTTTCGACGGATTCTAGCGTACTGAGAAGGTTAAAAACGTCGCGAACACTTCACACGCGGAACACCCCTCCCACCATTCCCCAGTCGTTTTCATAAGTCCCCATTGTACTCACCGTATGCGGTGGCGACGAACGCCAGCACGAGTGTGACAATGAACACCTGCAACAAGAGAATAGTCAGGTGTGAGAGCTTTAAAACAATCGCGAGAAATTGATCTGCACGAAAGAGTGTATTTCGATCATTCATGTATACATATATTAATATTTATACGAGAGTACATGCATACATGCGTTCGCGCTAGGACCCACTTCTACGTACCTTCATGTTGGAGGTGTTTGATGCCCATCATGGGGCCCGCCAGCTCTTTTATAGCTCCTGCCTTTCTTCGCAACTCGGGGCCCCCGCCCTTCCGTCTTACCTTTTCCCCCGCATGTTCTTCTTCTGGATCACGAAACTCGACTTTCGTGCCCACCACCATCACCGTCGACTACGAAAAATTCCCGTCGCCGTTCCAGACGACTGCCTCCCCACCCTCTCTTACGTCGAGCGATAACGAGACATCGGGTTGCTAATCTTGACACCTGGCCATCCGATCATGCCACAAGATCGAGAGGCCTCTCGTCGTCGCGGGGCGGGATTCGCGACATTCGCGACACCCGCTTGGATGAAGGGGGATGGCGTGTGGAAACGCGGTGACCTCGTTGGCGGAAAATGGCGGTGATGATTCATCGGCCAAGATAATCGCGCGACGTCCACAGAATATTCGCCTGTTCGAAGGGGAATGTAGCCTCCGGGCGCGACGAGAGTTGCGGTACGCTGATTGCGGAATCTCCCGTTCGTATGCTCAGCGCGGTAGTAATTATCGCGCGGCGAATCGTGCTTGCTGGACCGGAAACGCCCGGGACAGACGCTCTCCAATCTGGTAACGTTTCTTCAGAGTCCGGACACGCATGCTGGTGACTCTTTCTTGATATTAACCCATCCAGCCCATTCTTTGCTCTCGCCAAGTGAGCAAATCATACTTATACAAGGTGTTTCGAAAATGGAACTGTCGGGTCAGATCGTTGTAATCTGGTCAGAGAGTCAGAGACTTTTCTTTTATGTGTGAACCGAATTTTGATCTCTACTTTTGATCGCTGCGTTTGAAAGTTTTCGCGTTTATATCAGAATTAAATTTTTAATCTATTTAATATTTCTATTTAATATCCTTTTTATTTTATGATTATGTGAAAGTTGAGCAATCTAATCAAAGTGGAACATGTATGAAATATTAATTATGTATAAAAAATTTGAAAAATGAACTAAAAATAATTTAAAAATTTAAACAAGCTACTAAATCTGAAAATAATTTATAGATCATCAAAATAATTATGTAGGACATTTAAGCAAGAATGTGTACACTTTTTACAGCATTGCTTATATAGAGAAAAGATTTGATACGAATGCTAAACCTATGTTATAATGGTAAATTCTATTTGCAAATATAGAGATCGCAAATTATTTGCAGGTGTAACAAATATCTATTATTTTTTGTACTTACTAAAAATTATTTACAATAAATGTAAAATATTTATCAAATATGCAATTTTATTTGATATAAACAGCAAACAAATTTAACAATTAAATTTTGCAATCCTTTTGCGTTTATAGCAAAATAATTTTTCTCCGTATATGCTTGAGCATTCTAATTATTTTGATGGTCCAACGAAATTATTTTTAGATTTGTATCTAATTAAATTTTTAGACACTTGACAGAATTGTTCTTTTTGTATGTAATTTTATTTTCTATTTTCTATATCTAAACCATTGTCCGAAAAAGACATGAATAGGATTTTGTACTCTGTAGAGAAAAGATCTTTTATTTACTGCTTTATTTACTGCTTTAGATTCCTTTAGACACCTAATCGTAAAAGCGAAAATTGGTTGTAACAGGAAAGGAAAGCCTTGCTCGAGGGAGTTGGCCAATGCGTACGTAGACACACCGCGGTTGCCACGGTGTGGTACGCGAAATTGTGCAAGTTCCAACGCAAGAAGATAAACATCTCCGAGCCATTTTTTATCTCCGGGCAATCTCTTGGCAGCGTGTACTCGCCAAGACATCACACTGTTATTATCAAAGATCACACAAATAAATTGCTATTCCTGATAATTCTTCTTAGTGCAATAACTGATTGTCCACCGATCGCCACGATTTCGTCAGGGAAACGTGTTCTCGATGACGTCGTGTGTCAAATCGTAAAGCAGCATTAGATAGGACTCATGGTCAAAGTGTAAGATTATAGATAATTAAAAAAAACCCTATGCGTGTCGAAAAATTAATAACACCGTTTACTAAGTTAAAATCAAAGTAGCGATGAAGACAATACATGTGTATAGATGGAAAGATAACGTTTATAATAGCAGAGATCTGAGATTATTCGTAAAATGATAATGATAATAATTGCAACCGTACCCGAGATAGTCATTGCCAATTAGCTAATAAATCAAGTTGTAAGATTAATACTCTGATAAATTCGATATCAATATTAATACATCAATATTAATTCAATATCGAGAAGATGTTGCAAGTCAAAGGTACTTTGCATCTATTTTCCCTTTTTTTACTTTTTAGTCATACAGGAACGCATTGGCTTAATCGCGCTTCGGGAAACAATGCACAGAGCGATAATGGATCGTCGCTCAGTGGCGATCATTCTTCGTGCCAACGAGATAACGTCTCATATGTGTAATTATTACCAACGTTTTACTCTTGATTGCTGAACAAAAAAGCAATATTGAGATACTCTATGGAAGGCGAAGGCCTTCCTAGCCTTTCACCGTGCCGATGTCCGTGCCTGACCTCTTCGCGCTCATCTGTTAACGCTCATCGAATCGTGCGATGGTTGATATGAGTAATTTGGACGGACAGTTCTGATCATTGATGACATCGGGACTCAAGGTTGAGCGTATTCGAGAGAGTAAGTAATGAGAGCTATCATCCTGTCGAGAAGAGGAGTTATGAAGAAGTTCTGTGCATAGACACACACGCACACGCACGCACGCACGCACGCACGCACGCACGCACGCACGCACGCACGCACGCACGCACGCACGCACGCACGCACGCACGCACGACATGCACACGCACACGCACGCACACACACGCGCACACGCACACGCACGCACACGTACACACACATATATCCTGTATTCATTGCTAAGCATTAGCATGCAGCGTTTGTGTAATCATGTTTGGAAGTTGAGAGATACAGGTGCGTATAGTCGTGTGCGCGTTACCTTTAAGGTAATTGGTACATTCCCTGTAGAATTCGTCGTTCGCAAACTTAACAGAGTGATTTCGATTCAGTATCTCGATGTCGATGACTGCTTAATATCTAAAGTTCACAACTATCTCGATGATCACGTGTGCGATAATCGTAAAAGCGGATTGCTGGCCTCCAGAAATGCGGAATTGCTAACCTATCGAACCTGATCTGCGCTCTAGTGAAAGTTAGACAGTATTATAATCCTTAGCAGTTTTAGCATGTTATGATAGGATGATTAAGGTACCCTCTTTTATATAAGTATAGATACTGCACCTCGTATATGCTAAATTCCCGTAAACTATAAGGTAAACGTATTACCCGATATTACACGATAACATTTAATAAAATTGAAAACTCTTGATATAGAAAAGATTGAAATATACTGTAGTCTTTTCTATATGGAAAGAACGATTTTGTTGAAATATTTAAAAATATAGTTAGAGCTGAAAATAATTTTATTGAACCAAAATAATTATAGGAAAATAATTAAAGGAAATTCAAGCATAATGAGCAATTAATTCTGCAAAAAATTTTGACATTCTAGTAACCAGTTTGAATTTTCTACATAATTAATATTAAGTGAAAATATTAAGTGAAAATCGACCGATGAGATTAAACATACGTAAGTGAAAAATTCCTATTTAATTATTCTACATAATTATTCTGTATAATTATTTTGATGATCTAGTAAAATTATTTTCAGATCCACATTTAGCTAAATTTCTATAGATATTTCAGCAAAACCATTCTTTCTGTACAACAAAAAACTTTGATTAATAATATTGGCGTTACTATTATGTTTGATATAGAGGCTCTATTTATTTTTAGAGCACGCAACATTTAGGTCAAACGCTCAGTTTACAAAAGCGCAAAGAATTTATCTTGTTCATCAGTACAAGGATTGATATGTCTACTGACATACTTCGTCGCCTTAAGGCAACGCTTCCCGCTGAGTGCTGCATGATGATAATTAGATAAATTGAGTTTATATACATATATATATATATATATATATATATATATATATATATATATATATA
>NW_012130084.1:3421929-3426181 GCF_000143395.1 Atta cephalotes
TTCTAACCGGGTTTTCTCTGATATACGTGAGCAAGAAATAAATGAACATTGTTGATTGAGGGAGTTGTATATGTTCGAAGGGAGTTGCAAAATACGCGTGCATCGTCGACATCGAGAAAGGGCGATAGAATCTCTTTGGAGCCGCGGGATGCCACAAGTACGTGATGTAATATTACGTGCCTCACGGTCAGAAGAAAACCGGTTGGCGCTTGAGACCGCAGGATTTTCTATGTCGGAAAAACCGAAGCGTTTATCCTCAAACGAGTCAATTCTGAATCGACCAGTACTCCGCTTCTGCTTGCGGTTTTTCACCAAATATAATATTGTGCATTGTTATGCACAAAATTAAGATGTATGATTTAAAAATGCACCGGATTCACCGTCGTCTCTTTTAAAAATAATTTTTATAGAGCTCTTAAAAGGATTTTCTTATTAGCGAAAACTGATGGGATATCTAATGACACGAAAAATAATAATGTTGAAAAAATAATAATATATCAAAGAAGAAACTATTCGAACTAAGTTTAGAAAAAAATACTGAAATTAAATAAAATTTAATTTACAGAGAAATATAGTTTAAAGTTTAATATGCAAACTTTATAAAATATAATTCTTCTGATATTAGAAGATTATGGAAAAGTTTTTTTAATGGTGAAATGTAAATTACATTTTCAGATATTTAATTCTGATTATTATAATACATTTATTTCGGAATTTCAAGATTTTTTTTGTCGTTATCAGATGCAAATTTGTAGTGCACGCACGTATTAAACCGTAGCTGTATGCGAGCATTGCAAGCTCTGTGTGACTATTCAAGTATCACGTTTATCGATGATTTGATCTACAGAGTCAAGTATCGATTTAGTAAAAGTTGTCGCCCTCATTAGAAGTTGCTCAAATACATAACGAAGCGTGTAGTTTGACGAGCAGTACAAACGGAAGAAACTCTCGGGAACAGTGTGACAGAGTGACCGAATAAAACCGACGCAAAGCCGGCAGGTCGCATTTACGTTCAGTAACATGCAAATCAATTCTTGTTTATGTTTTTCAACATAATGTCATAATGTCGTTTCACGGAAATGAATATCGCTATCTTTCTTTTGAAATAGTGTACAGTATAAGGTAAAATTATAATTTATCTTATTACATACAAGCATTTTTGAAACTAATTTATAAATTAAACAACAGTAAGTGAAAATCAAAAAGTGTACAACATATATAAGGCAAAGGAGATCAAAACCATCAAAACAGGTCTCAATGCCTAATAATATGTGAATCTTATAATTTCCAGTTTCAAGCAAACTTCGCATCATTTATTTATCGACCCTGAAACACAGTTCTAGATTAAAGAACATATTAGAAATTAAATTAGTAATTATTTACAGCGTTTTCATACTCATTAGCATCAGTATTATTAAATTACTTATTAGTTTTAATATGTGATATTATGTACTCAATTTTAGTGTAATTTTACAACTATAAATAATCGACGCTCAGTTGTCTGAATTGAAATTTATACAGAAAAGAGAAAATGATATTGTTGAGATCAACAAAACCTTCCGTTTATAATCCAATTTTGCTAAAAAGTAAAAAGATTAAGCTAGATACAAATTTAAAAATAATTTTATTGGATCACCAATGTAATTACGTACATAAAAAAAACAGCTACGGTTACCATGATCAAAAGTCGCCCATCAATTCATTTTTTGGTTATAAGAACTATAGTACAATTGTAATAATCGTAAAATTGATATATTTTAATCTTAACGGTTGTGACTGTAAAGATATGTCCATCTGTTATGATTATTAGAATCAAATATAATGATGGGCAAAAAATTATTTCTGCTTGTAACAATTTAACCGTAACATTTTTTTCTATGTCAAAATCTCTAGCAATCAATTTGAGCGTCTTTGAGATATAATATCGAGGTAATCTATTCTTCTCTGCGCGCGCATATTGACATTTATGTTACTGAAAAAAATAAAATAAGATATAAAAGCAAGGGTAATATTCAAGAATTCTACTTTCCTCGCCGATTTTGATGAAATTAAAGCAGAAAATATTTATTCTAGCCTCACTTACATGTTCTCATTTTTTTATGCCATCCTAACCTGAATAGTTAATTTCACGATTAATATTTTGATTTACAGGGGCAGAGCGTTCATCATTTTTTTTACCACATTCGTTCATTTTGTGTACAAACGCATTGAAGACTATGTTGTCAAAATTGATGAGGAAGATAGAATTCTTGAGTTATCAAAGTAAGTTTATTATCAAGATGTGCGCGCAGAAGAGGATAGGTTACCCCGATATTATATCTCTCGCATTGTTCTGTCACACAAACTCAGGGGCGCGATACTGTAACTGTCTTTATATGTCTACCAACGTAGTTGTCGATGACATTAAATGCGTCGATCGACAAAGACTTCGGGTAAGTCAATTCTATATTACTGCTATTGATAAATATGTAACGATATTCATCATTAATTTACGATAATAATCGTTGATTCTAACATAACCCCCCCTTAGGTGACGAAAACGTCGTACCGATACATTTGGAATTACAAACGACAACTAAAATAATAAAAATCGCTGCATCATAGCATATTAAGCAGATTGAAGGCACATATAAAATAAATATTTTTAAAATATTTAATTAATCTTATTAGAATAATAATAATTTATACAATATGTTTATATAATATAATCTAGATAATCATACAGCATATATCATATATGTAATTTTTCATATATGTAGTTTTCATATATGTAGTTTTTCTTATTTATAATTTATATTTGAGAAAAAAGCATTAATATTGTTTAGAGCTATATTCCACAATGTTCTTTAAAAAATTTTACTCGAAATATATTACACTATACGGTGCTACACATAACATATTTTATATCAAGTAAAATTTTCCTTAGAGATGATGTTTTGCAATATAACTTACATGAGGTTATTTGATATATTATTTCTTATATATATAAATATATATTTATATATATTAGGAATACAAATTAGTTCGGTCCGTTTCTCTAAAGATGGCTCCAGCTGTTGTGAATGATTCATAGTGACAGCTGATTTTGGCGGTTTCAGAGAGGTTAAACATCTGCTAATAATATTCAGTTTATATCGCTTTGAGTTTCATACAAAAACCTTGATTTTTACTGTGTTTGAAATGTCGAATTTTGTGTTAATCAAGCAGCATTTGCGGGAGATTTCGATTTTCTGCTTTAATTGGAAGAAAAGTGCAGCTGAAGCCCATCGAATGCTTGTCGAAATTTATGGTGACACTGTTCCAACTGATAAATCATGTAGAGAATGGTTTCGACGTTTCAAGGATGGAGATTTCAGCATTGAAGCCTCGCTCTGGACAGCCAAAAAAATTCGAAGACAAAGAATTAGAGGCATTACTCGAAGAAAATCAGAGTCAAACGCAAAAGGAACTTGCAGAATCATTGGGGATAACTCAACAAGTCGTTTCTGATTGAGAGCCATGGGAATGATTCAAAAACAAGGAAATTGGGTGCCTTATGAACTGAATCTGAGAGACGTTGAAATGCGATTTTCACTTGTGAACAACTGATTCAAAGAGAACAGAGAAAAGGTTTTTTGCATCGGATTGTGACTGGAGATAAGAAGTGGATATTCTATGACACAACCCCAAGAAGAAAAAATGCTACGCTAAGCCCGGTCAATCGTTGCCATCGACCTCAACATCAACACCACGGCCAAACATTCATCACCAGATACAGAGCATGATGATCTTTGAACATTCGAAGATCATGCTCTGTATCTGGTGGGACCAAAAGAGTCTTGTTTATGAGCTGCTGACACCTGACGATTCTATTACGGGAAAAACGGCCGGAATACGAGCAAAGACATGATAAAGTTATTCTTCTTCATGACAATGCTCGGCCTCATGTCGCTAAAGTCGTAAAAAAATATTTGGAAACGTTCAAATGGGATGTTTTACCGCACTCGCCGTATTCTCCGACATTGCTCCTTCTGATTGTTCCGAAGGATGCAGCACGATTTCGTAAGTCACCGGTTCACTTCTTTCGCAGAAATCAAAAATTGGCTCCAAAATTGGATCGCCTCCAAAGACGAGTCATTTTTTCGAGATGGAATTCGAAAATTATTTGAGAGATGGGAAAAAGTAGTAGGCAGATGGACAATACTTTAATTGATCTGTTCATTTATTTTGTTTTGAAATAAATGCATTTTTGAACGGACCGAACTAATTTGTT
>NW_012130084.1:3426207-3433393 GCF_000143395.1 Atta cephalotes
AGGCAGATGGACAATACTTTAATTGATCTGTTCATTTATTTTGTTTTGAAATAAATGCATTTTTGAACGGACCGAACTAATTTGTTCCCAATATATATATATATATACATATATATATATATATTTATATAAAAATATAAATTTAATAATAAATATTTAAATAATATTGAATAATACAATATTAGAAAGCTGCAAGTCACGCTAGAAATCATGTGCGAATTTATTATGTAGGATGAGTCATTTTACGTGATACACTAAAATATACCAAAAAATATAATAAATACGGAAAAATGTTTAGATAAAAAATGTATAGATAAAAGTTGCTCATTTACTAGGAGGAAACAAAAATTTTTGTTAATTTTGAGGAGATGACCTTAAGGGCAAATCAAGATCGTTTTTTTTAAATGACTCTATTTTTTATTCCAAAATTTAATAGCTGGTGTCAAAAGTTTCTCAAAATACTGTAATAAAGTCATTTTTTAATAAATATCTTTCCAGTTATAAGGTTTGAAAGTTACAGTACCGCCGGCATTAGCATTACGCAAGTGTTTGAAACATTTTTCCGTATCTATTATATTTTAGTATATCACTTAAAATGACTCACCCTGTATAATAAATTCGCACATGATTTCTAGCGTGACTTGAACAGCTCTCTAATTCTAATATTGTATTATTCAACATTATTTAATTATTCATTATTTAATTTCTATTTTTTTATAAATAAGAAATAATGTATCAAATACCTCACATAAACTACGTTGCAAAACGTTATCTCTGAATAAAATTTTACTTGATATAAAATATGTTATGTATAGTGATAATGTATAGTATAATATATTTCTTTAAAAATTTTTTAAAGAACATTTTAAAATGTAGTCCTAAACAATATTAGTGCTTCTTTCTCAAATATAAAAGTATAAATTACAAATAAAGAAAATTACATATATAATATATGATTTTACATATGATAATATGTATATTTTTTATTATATGATTAATATATGATTAATAAATAGTAACTTAGGTCAACAATTAAACGAGATATAATTAGATATAACAATGTAAAATTTATTTTTTCACAATATAATTTTCCAACGACACATTTCGACTATTTTATTTAGTATTCCTCATCAGTTGCAGAAATATAATTATCCTATATAACAAAAATTAAATTAACATATTTAGAAGATTCTCTCAATTTTCAATAGTAAGTATACCAATCATATTATATTTAGTTGATTTGTCGAACAATAAAACATAGTAATGATGAGTCATAATCCAACCAATTCGTCACTTGCGAGAAAGTTCAACAACGTTCCAGTTAATAACAAAGTAATTTATAAAAAGAAAAAATATTATGTATTTCCATTCATCTGCAGTGTCACACAGTCCGCCACACGCATGATTAGCAAATCGGTCTGTAATATAGATTATAGATGCATTTACAAATTAAACAAATTTATAAAAGCTCATAAAGATAAAAAAGGTTATTTTGACAATAATAATGTAGTTTATAAAATTTAATATAACAATTGTGATTTCTTATGTAGGGCAGACAAAGAGGAAACTCAATATAAGAATAAATGAGCATTTTAATAATATTGACTCATCTAGACATTCAGTGATAACGAAACATATATTGCAATCATAGTTTTGATTGGGTGAATGTCAGAATAATGGATATTGAATAAAATTACAATAAAAGACTCTGAAACATTACACATTAAAGAGCAGTTAAATAGTATAAATTTGAAAAAAGATACCAAATCTCTAGATGACATATATGTTTATCTGTTAAATTTAATCTTGAATAATAAAAAAAACGGCTTAGTTCTTTGTTTTCTTGACATTCTGATATATATGTATCAATCGCGTCTAAACTCTCTTACAATTAAAATCTTGTATCATGTGAACAGTATCCGATTCTAAGTTTTTTATTTTGCAATCGCAATAGACAGCAGTTAACTCATTAAGATATATTATGTGTATTTGCCTCATGAATATTGTAAGTGTTGCATAATATAAAAAATTTACTCTCTATTCTACTATAATAATTATGTATAACTTTTTAATTTGTTAATTGGCTTTATGTATAACTGAGAGCAAGCATTTATATTCTGTTTCTTCAAATTATATATATATTTATACATAAATTTATAAATTTCATTGTTTTTATCTATTATATATAATTTTAATTGTTAAGTCTTCAAGACTTGTTTAAGTTTCAATCTGCAATGATTTTATATCTTTAATTTGACCATATTATTTATTATTCAACTTAGTTATCTACCAATAGTATTAAAGACGCACGTACAACCATTTTATATAATTTGACATCAATCTACATCTGTAATTTTACTGGAAACTTTCTTTTACTCACACTGACTGCTCTTTCCTACTGTTAACCGACGAATTGATTGGATTATATCTCATACTATGTTTGATTATTCAACAAATTGACTAAATATAATATGGTTGCGTTTATATTGACTTGATTATTGAAAATGAAGGTGAGATGATCTTCTAAATATGTTAATTTAATTTAATTTTGGTTATATATGATAATTATATTTCTGCGGCTGATGAGGACTAAGTATAGTTAAAACGTATCGTTGGAAAATTATATTGAAAAAATAAATTTTACATTTATACATCTAATTATAGCTCGTTTAATTGTTGATCTTACTATTTATTAATTTGTTTGAAAGTTATATGAACGTTAAAGAATTGTTTTTAATTTCTATTTTAATATAATATATGATGTATTATATTAAATATTACCTACATTATAAACATATTACATAAATTACATATTAAATAAATTACTTTAATAAAATTAATTAAATATTTAAAAAATATTTACTTTTTTTTGACAAACTTCGGATAAGTGCAATTCTATATCATTACTACCGATAAATATATAATGATATTCATCGTTAATTCACGATAATAATTGTTAATTTCTAACGTGACCCCTTTCCCCCTTAGATGATGAAAGCGTCATATCACATTTGGACACATTTGGATTTACAAATGACAATTAAAATAATAAAAATCGCTGTATCATAACCTATTAAGTAGATTAAAAGCATATATTTTCAAATCTAATATATCTAATTAAATTTTTAGATATAAATAGATCTCTACCTAAAATTTCATCTTTTCTAGTTAAATTTATAG
This sequence comes from Atta cephalotes, assembly GCF_000143395.1. NCBI lineage: Eukaryota > Metazoa > Arthropoda > Insecta > Hymenoptera > Formicidae > Atta > Atta cephalotes. The sequence goes on from NW_012130084.1 coordinate 3,429,388, forward strand.
ATACGATCAGATATTGGTATCTAAAAATTTAACTATTAGTTTATACAGATATGAAAATAATTTTGTTGAATCATGAAAATAATTATGTAGGTCTCAAACTGATTGGTAAAGATTCCTACGTAATTATAATGATTTAATAAAATTATTTTTAGATATATTAGCAGTCTCTCTATCTCAATTTTTTTATTTTAACAAAATCGTTCTTTCCATATATAATTTACACAAAAACATAATTAAGTATCTATTTTAATCGAATATATCCTTCTATGTTTATTTGTGTTTATAAATTGAAATTTTATTATACAGAAAGAATGGTTTGCTGAAGTCTAATCTAAAATCTAAAATTTAATTAGATACTGCAGATCTAAAAATAATTTTATTAGATCATCAAAATAAATATAAAGGAAATTCGAGCATAAGGAGCAATGTTGTAAAAAGTTTCGATATTCTAGTAATCAGCTTGAGTTTTATATAATTATTTTCATAATCTAATAAAATTATTTTCAGATCGATATTCGCCTAAAGTTTTAGATACTTCAGCAAAATTATTTTTTGCGTATAGAAAAAAATGCCATAGCATCTATTTATCTTACTTGAGAAATGTTTCAATTTCTTAAGACTATATAGTATATATAGGTATAGTCATGTATTTTTATGTATATGTATGTCTTCATCTTATTGCTATTATACAAAAGGAGGTCCCGAGGATTGCAGTAAAGAAGCGCGATAATTAGATTTACCTACATAATTACACACGTACGAATTTTCTAGGAATAAATGTGGATCTACATCCAATGTTTCGTTCTGCACGGCGGACGATCTTTTCGCAGGATTATTGAGTTATCGTCTTGAAAATCGCAACTTGCCACCGCTACTTGTTACGAGGACTCAGGCGGCAACTCCGATTTATGCGGAGCGGTAATGAGCGGCATTGTCTGTCGGGTAATGCTTCATGCGTAGCTTTTCCCTCCTCCACATACGGATACACCGTTAATTATTAAGTGTCCCGGTTGCCGGCCATTATGCCAACTTCTTAATACAGTGCTGGCTGGCAATCCTTCTAATCAAGAATTGTAAATGATTTTGTGCCGCGGGAATTTGTGATATTGCCGTATAACATAATCGTATAATTAATCAATTACGATTAGATGGCAATTTCTATAAAATTGGCTAACGCTATTTAATTTCAAATTTTCAATGTTTTGCAACTAAGAACCATTTCGTGTCGCTAAATTCATCATTTGCCTTTCAAATTTAGGTCTATAAAAGTCACGATTGTTATACGTAAATAGATTTAACCGCAAATAGACTTTAAATAGATGCATGCAATAAATATACAATATCAATCTTCTAAATCATACTGCTCGCGTTTCTATTCTGAAATCTGCAACCGCGCATTGTATATTGAATGTTTGTGTCATGCAAGCTTGAAGTCAGCTCATACTCCTCAAGGGATAAGCTAATGTTACTCGGAATGACACATCGCGTGTATCATAACACGCAATAGGACAGATATAACAATTGAGATATTTGTCACGGTTAAGACTCGACGAACGTGTGCATAACGCACACCGGGACAGGCGGAAATACATCTTGCTTATTACGAGCGACACCGACATTAGAATGGAAAGTCCAATTAAAACCGGATCACTCTGACGCGAAATCTGAAAATCGGGGAGTATAATGCACACAGCATGAGAAGTTCGGATTTGTACGTATACAAATGGAGATTGCAATGTGGATCATCGCTCGGAATTTATTTCAACGAGAATCGTTAAATTAATGCCTAATGCGCTGTAGGTGCATGTTTTACGTTGTAGGTACATAGCTGCAAGACAAATATAATAGGTATTTGAAATAAATTGCAAATTTGCTGTCTTATGAAAGGAAGAGAGATTAACGCGTTAATGTACAGCTTGATGTATTGCGTTGTGGTATGCTATCAAAACAATGAAATAGCTGCGAAAAGAGGGACTCGCGAAGATACTCATGGCAATCTCTTTATAATCGACGGACAACTACCGGAAAGAACTAAAACTTATCGAGGTAAGGCTATATCGCAAATGAAGTATGCAAATTCAGTCTATAAAACGTACATGCCAAATGCAAAGCAGAGATGAGCGATCGATGGACGAGGTGATGCGCGACTACGAAAAGTCACGCGACGGTTATGACCGATAAAGATGTAAATTGCGCGGTGACTAATGCACGCGTCTCACCTTTGCTGTTTTTATAATGCCTATGTTCCAAAACTGACTATCAGTACTAAAAATCTATAATGCACGTAACATAAATCGTAGATTTTCAACGCTGGCAGTAAATTTGAAACACAGCCATAGATATCAAAGAAGCAATGATAACTCAATCCTTGAGTTAAATAACACTTTGTTATTTTTAACTTCCAAGTATGTCAAAATGTAAATTAATCCATTTTTGGATCAGTTTCAAAATCAACAATACCTTAATGTGTGCACTTAGTAAATAATAAATTAAATTTGAGTAAAGAATTAAATTAGGGCTGTTTCTTGGTCAAAATGAAAAATTTACTTAAGAGAATCCTAAAGCCGTCTGATTGATATATTTTTTATTTCTTAGTGTAACATGGCGTCTCAAGCTGTGACAACATTTGCTTAATACGAAAGTTTTGTAACTTTGTATTACGAAATAATAATTTACAAACACGTAGTTTGCACGAACAAATAACGTCGGGTTCTTAGAATTAGACTTTGTTGTGACAAATTTGTTATATAAAAATTGACACGACTGCGTGTATAGTTGCATGAGATATTAATATTGTAGATAGTATATAAAAATATGTCGATGCGTTAGAAAAACAATGATCTCTGGTGACTTTGTCAGAGTTCGAGCTTCACTTTAGGATTCCCTTAAGTAGAGTCAAGTGATATATCGCTTATCTTGAGGAAACATCGAAATGTGATAAAAATCATTATTAAAAACAATAAAATTAAAAACTGTTAAATAAGATATTAATATATTCCGCGAATTAAACAATAAAAACAGTAATACATACACATAAAAACAGTATTAATATTATTCCAACACGACTTGATAAGCATAATTGTTATTTAAAACTAAAATTTGAACCAAGCAATTTTGTATCGGATTCTTCGTCACTTGAAAATTCTTCTCTAATTTATACGTGTTTAAGCAACGAACATTGCTTAATTTCCGATATTTTGGTATCAGTTAACAATTTCTTATTAATAAGTATGATAACATTAGCTTTATTAACTTTTTATTACAATTTCTCTCAAGTTCCCGAGATAAACGATACACCACTCGACTTTACTTCAATAATCCTTTAATAAGATACATAATTTATATATCTTAGAACTTTCTTATTTTAGCCGAAAAACAATTATAATTTAATATCCTCCTTTAATATATTTTATTATTTTCTTTTCTGAATTAAATTGTTTAACCCTATTACTTTAGTTAAATTGATAACATACTGAGTAGGAATAATAACGATCTATAGAAATGATCCATATAAATAACTCAAATTGGATATAATTTGACATTACTAATTTAATAATAATTGTGAACTTTATTATTAATTATTTCCAGAAAATGTTTTCTCATATATCGGCTATTTTATTATTTCTGTTGATGAAGCTACCGTGTCCTATATAACCTATTTTGTTATTTTTTGCTGACAATGAGTCAAAAATTGAAAATTGATCAAATTTGAAAGAAGAAATACATCTGAATATTAATTAAAAATATAAGATATTTTTAAATATTTATACGAGTACAGTAAAGATTTTAAGAAAAAGTAGTGTTTAAATTTTATTGGATAATAAAACCTATATATTATTCAGTATACTCTAAACATATGTTTCCCTTTTTTTCATAAAATAATAAGTATTATTAGAGAAATGGAAAATAAAATAATTAAATATTACTTTTATAATCATTAACATATCGATATATGTATAGTTACATATTTACATTTTAATTTTAATACTATATATATATATATATA
>NW_012130084.1:3438184-3443773 GCF_000143395.1 Atta cephalotes
CTCTCTCTCTCTCTCTCTCTCTCTCTCTCTCTCTCTCTCTCTCTCTCTCTCTCTCTCTCTCTCACTCAAAATTTATATCTTCTATTTGCTCTTTCTTATTATATATATACCAAAAAAACGATTCTACTAACGTATCTACTTAAAAATTTAGCTAAATGCAGATCTAGAAATAACTCAAACAAATCTAGAAATAACAGAAATAAATCAAAATAATTATATAACTATATATATATATATATTGGGAGTACAAATTAGTTCGGTCCGTTTTTTTGTGTTCAAAAATGCATTTATTTCAAAACAAAATGAATGAAGATCAATTAAAGTATTGTCCATCGCTGCCTACTACTTTTACCCATTTCTCAAGCAATTTTCGAATTTTATTTCGAAAAAATGACTCGTCTTTGTAAGCGATCCAATTTTGGAGCCAATTTTCGATTTCTGCAAAAGAAGTGAATCAGTGACTTCCTACATCCTTCGGAACAACCAGTAATCAGAAGGAGCAATGTCCGGAGAATACGGCGGATGCGGTAAAACATCCCATTTGAGCATTTTCAAATATTTTTTTTATGACTTTAGCGGCATGAGGCCGAGCGTTGTCATGAAGAAGAATAACTTTATCATGTCTTTGCTCGTGTTCTGGCCGTTTTTCTCGCAATGCATGGCTCAAACGAATCAATTGTAGCCGATACCAATCGCTCGTAATCCTGGAATCACCAGGTTTCAACAATTCATAGTAAACAAGACTCTTTTGGTCTCACCAGATACAGAGCATGATTTTCGAATCATGAATGTTCGGCCATGATGTTGATGTTGAGGTCGATGGCAACGATTGACCTTAGCGTAGTATTTTTTCTTCTTGGGATTGTTGTAGAATATCCACTTCTCATCTTCAATCACAATCCGACGCAAAAAATCTTTTCTCTGTTGTCTTTGAATCAGCTTGAATCGCAAGTGAAAAATCGCCTTTCAACATCTCTCGGTTTCAGTTCATAAGGCATTTCCTTGTTTTTGAATCATTCCCATGGCTCTCAATCGTACAGAAACGGCTTGTTGAGTTACCCCCAATGATTCTGCAAGTTCCTCTTGCGTTTGACCTCTGATTTTCTTCGAGTAATGCCTCTAATTCTTTGTCTTCGAATTTTTTTGGCTGTCCAGAGCGAGGCTTATCTTCAACGCTGAAATCTCCTTGAAACCATTCCCTACATGATTTATCAGTTGGAGTAGTGTCATCATAAACTTCGACAAGCATTTGATGGGCTTCAGCACTTTTCTTTCAATTAAAGCAGAAAATCAAAACCTCCCGCAAATGCTATTTGGTTAACACAAAATTCGACATTTCAAACACAGTAAAAATCAAGGTTTTTGTATGAAATTCAAAGCTATAAACTGAATATTATTAGCAGATATTTAACCTTTCTGAAACCGCCAAAATCAGCTGTCACTATGAATCATTCACAACAGCTGGAGCAACCTGTAGAGAAACGGACCGAACTAATTTGTACTTCCAATATATATATATAAAACAGCTCAAACTGATTACTCGAATAAAAATCTTTTGCAGCATTGCTCATTATGCTCGAGTTTCCCACAGAATTATTTGGATGGTTCAAGAAAAATGTTTTTTAATCTAAATCTAATTAAATTTTTTATAACATTTCAGCAAAATCATTTTCTTGTATATTTTTCTTTAATAAATAACAATTTATTTATTTTCTCTTCTTTTTTCTTTTTATATCTCTTTTTCAATTATCAGATTATCTCTGACATCTCAAAGCCCAGACTACATAGTCGATTTTTATTTTAGGATTGTCTTAAACAATGTTTTCTTAAACAATCTTAAGATACTAATACGACTTGGCTTATGACATCTTAAAACTATCTTAAGACTATCTTTAAGACAATTGTAAATATAAGAATTAACTATAAATTGATTGAATAAGAAAGATTCAAAAGTTGCAAAAGATAATTCTATATAAAAAGCTGATAACAGTTATATGCCTGTTCCTTGTATAAGGATAACTCAACTTACGTAAGAGCACGCAAGAGCATTTTTGTACTCATTGCATTTGACGTACGGCATAACAATACAATAACGCGAGCGAAACCAGAACATTTTTGGATATCACTTATCGTTTCCGGATTACATATTCGGCTAGATATTTATCGCATATAATTATGCAACTAAAATTTGAAACGATACAAGCACTGATTAATTAAAGAGTCAGTAACAAATCAGCAAATTTCTTATTTTCTTTCTCTCGTCACCATTCTTGTTTCTTTTTTTATCGAAGATGATAGAGTAAAAACTACATATAATACACAAAATGTATAAGCAAGATCTGGATCAATAAATATTTAATATAAAGTTGCCATATTGATTTACATAACACGTTCAGTGATAACACGTCCAGACGGACTTGTGCTATGCTTATAAATTTTGTATATAATATAATTCTATAATTCTTATTCTACAATTTTCAACTCTAGTTGTGTAAATCGTAGACGGGGAAAAAGAAAACGTGAAGGTTATCTGGATGATTAGTAGTCGGAACTTTGCACAGCGCAATGTCATCACGAAGCATTCGAGAGTATTTAATGAATTTCATTAGAGACGATGATGATTAAATTGGTGAGATTTTACTTGTCTTCGGTGACTTGTCGTCGTCCTTGTCGTTGTCGCGATAGCTCGTGAATCATTGCACACGTCTATCAAGAAATCGATTCCGCTTCGATGACTTTAAGCACTTTAAGGACATCCCTCGCGAGAGAAGTTGAAGGCGTTCTTATCCGCAACTTAACTTACTCCTAACATGCATCTTTATGCTCGCAAGCTTCGCTCGAACGATCCCGGACGATGTTCAAATTATTTCCGAGTTCTTGTTATATTTGTGTCTTCGTCGACACACTATTTTTTGCACTTTGTTTCTCTTAGCATCGACAACGAATTAATATATTTTCGAAATTGTTATTTCAATTATTTATTTCAGTCATCTAATAACGTTTGACTTATATGTCTGCAGTATTTTTAACCTGTCTATTATTTTATCTGTTTACTATATTACAGATCATGAAATGTGAATAAGAATGAAAAGAACGGTTTTGCTAAAGTAGTTAAAAATTTGCTAGACAAATTTTTACAAATCTGAACATAACTTTATTAAACCATCAAAATAATTATGTAGGACGCTGGTTACTAAAATATTAAAATTTTTTGCAACATTTTCTATTATTCTCAAGCGTTCTATATAATTATTTTGATAATCCAACAAAATTATTTTTATATCTAGTTAAATGTTTAAATATTTCAGCAAATTTCTTCTTTCCTTGAGAAAATGATTCTAATTGAATATAATTTGAAATACGTCACTTAAGTTATTAATGACTTAAGGAGATTCTAAAATGAAAAACTGAATTCCAATAGAATCACTGTTTTCTATCAATTCAATAAGACTTATACATAATTTACGTGTTATCAACATCATTACATTCTATCGCACATCATTACATCCTATTGCATCAATATCGCACACATACAATTAACAATGGATTAACACACAGGCAAACAAGATACTTGCTTAAGACGGCACATAAATTTTGGAAGACAGAAAATATTTACACAGTTGAGATAAATTTTTAATTTTTTAATCTAACGTTTTGCACGAATTACACCGAGCATATTTGATCAAAAACAGTATTTTAAATATACAGTTAAAAATGTATTATATTCATATTATTTATTAAAGATTATTAAATCTTTTCACCAAATAATGTGGGGGTATAAACCTTTAATAAATAGCTTGTTTAAGAGATCGCTTCCAATGACCTCAACCTTGATATATGTCAAGATCATGACTCTGAATAACCTCCAACAGATTTTAGTCGTCGTTTGTTTCCCGTTAAAAAATTATTATATTAAGAAGGAAAATTTGAAAAATGATCTTTTTTATTATATAGAACAAAAATTTTCTACTTTAAAATATTTTACGACTGTCCATGTGAAGCAATTCTCACTCCACCTCTGCAGAATGGCGGACTTTCCACGAAAGGCGAAGCGACTTTCATCCCACCTCCTCCCTGCTTAGGAGCGCGCGACTTCCACGCGAAGCAACTTGTACCTCACCTTCCCTTCTACTATGGAACGCATGACTTTTCACGTGAAGTAGAAAGTCGTACGCTCTTATGCATTACTATATAAAAATAAAAATTATTTAAGAAAATAACATTTTCAAAGGAAATTTTTATTTTTGAAGCAGGAAATCTATTTAAATGCAGAGAATTTTTGTTTTCTATAGTACAATAGAGGAGACATTATTTTTTTAAACTTTTCTTTTTAATAACTTTTTAACAAACGAACGATGGCTAAAACCTGTTGGGGGTTACTCAGGGTCATGATCTTGACAACATATGTCAAGATCAAAGTCATGGGAGAGGGAGAAGATTTCCTAAACAGAATGTTTAACATCTTTCTTTTTTATTCTTCATTTTATCTTTCATTTTTCCTTTTATCAAATTTATAAATTAATAAAGCCATCTGCGAATGGTTAGATGTTGGTGCCTAAGGGCGGCAAAATCCTTAATCCGTCACTGCACATACACACATATATATTTTTTGTACAGAATTTTTGTATCGAATTAAATATCTAACATAAGTCTAATTCCACGTTTCTTCGTGTAATCTATTAGTCTTCAATTTTGTAAGTAGGTATAATACAGTTCGCAGAGCTTTTAAATCAAGCAAATGTCACAATTTTGACAGCTCTAGATGTCATATTGGACTAAAAAATGGTAAAGAAGATCTCAATTTCATAAATTTTTGTCGTTCTCAGCATAAATTCTTTTCGTTACTTTTCCATTACATTTTAAAAATCGACGATCACCAATAATTATAACAGATGGGTGCCTAAGAATTTTCTAATCTCAAGCGCTGTGAGTGGCTTCTGTCCAATCGAACCGTGTCGTATGCAAAGTAACGATAAAACTAAAATTTGTTACCGTCACAGTTACCAAAAGAAAGTAACACAGTTATCAGTAAAGTTACTAATAAAATAACTTGTAACTTCGTTACAAGTAACAAATTACTTCTATTTCCTGTAATTTATTTCCTTAAATTTATGTATTAGGCTTATAATCCTGTTGATGTTTATTAAATTGATTAAATATTAATGATTACATACGAAAAGACCGATTTTGCTGAAATATGTAAAAATTTAACTAGGTACAGAAATAAAAATAATTTTGTTAATCCGTCAAAATAATTATGTAGGTAACTCAAGCATGATGAGCTATGCGGCAAAAAATTTTGATTCTGATAATTAGCCAAATTTTTAGACATTATGACAAACTCTTTTCTTCCGTATATATCAACAATAAATTTTATGCAATAGTAACAAAATTTTAATTAAATTGGAATATCGGGAATTTTTATTGAATATTGAACTTTCTATATTCTGTAATAATATTGGTCGACAATTTTATTAAATGAGTTATTTGAATTAATTTGTACGTATCTTTTTATACTGATTCTAAAAATTAAATTAAAATTTACCCTACGAGAGAGAGAGAGAGAGAGAGAGAGAGAGAGAGAGAGTA
>NW_012130084.1:3446883-3452382 GCF_000143395.1 Atta cephalotes
GAGAGAGAGAGAGAGTTCTAATTTTTTTGTAACATATCTTTTCCTAAAAATCTATATATTTGCTCGTTATGGAATCTTTTTTAAATTAAAACAATTTTTGTTTTAAATCTTTTTAATAAACAAAAATAATATTAAATTCTATAATTTTTTTCTATGAATTACTTAGTTATGTCTAAATCAAAGAGATAAATAAAGGAATTTTTAAATGCATATTATTACTCAAAAATTCTACTTTTCTCATGAAACAAATTTGAAATCAGCACAAATATAAAAAAAATAATAAAAGAAAATCTTATCAAATCAGTTTAACGTAACAAAAATGACATTTGTTGATCAGTGTAATAGTTATGAAGTAGCCGGGAGAAGAATAAAGATGACTCGAAGTATCATCAAGACTTTCAATTTTGTGTGTCTTCAAGTTCATTTAGTTTCAATTAACGATCAAAACGAAACACTTATCCATACACGGGAGCAAAATTTTGCAGACGCGAAGACACGTTATGAAGTAGCCACTTCTTCGCGAAGATTTTTCTCTTTTGAAATAGTGACGCGTCTTCACTATTGTCGCATACTCGGCCCTTCGAAAAAACTCGAACGATGAGCTCGAGGACCTCCTTTCGCTCCGTCGACTTTGACGATTCGACGCCCCCGACGAGGGCCTCTCGTGCCAAACGAGGTGTAAGCATCGAGGGTATTCGCACGAATTATCGAGCGACAGACGACCATTCAAGTGCTACAGGAATTGATTTTCCACCTCTCTCCGTTTTATCCATCTTTTCTGCTTCCCATCGGCGATCCCGCACCATCTTCTTCTCCTTCTGCCTCTCATCTCTTTTTCTAGATAGTTACATCCTATAATTGCGATCTCTATCTCTCTTTTCTATAATTACTTATATCGTCACGTCGATCTCGTACATTTCCACATATTCTCACACGAACAAACATTCCTTGAATTATCCACAACGAAATTTGATTGCAATCAACTATAAGTACTTACGATGTTTTAATTTTTATCAACATTACTGACACAACATGTGTGACATTGGTCTTTGAGAAAAACTTCGAGAAAAACCGCCGCAGGTAATGAATATTGATGAATGCTTAATGGACGACGTATTAAATAAACCTAAACGAATATCCGGAGCTGCTGTTTTATCAGATATGAAGCTTGTTTTATCAACATGTCAACGTCCCCCTTGTAAGTACCCATCATCTCGCATGATAGAGGCGCGTGCATTATGATGCGTTATAACTGATGCAACGAGCAGATCGATAATCTCGCACGTACAATCATGATTGGTAAACGTGCCGATTGATTGGAGAAGGACGCGTATAATACTCGATTCAACGACGATCCATCGGTGAATCGAAACATCGTCATCGGTCTTGCAACGGTGGACAGCTGCCAATCGCGAATGTAGCAACTAGCAATCCAAGCTCCGGTGGTCGACACGATGACGTCGACGTGGCCATGCCGTCATCGAATTCCATTCGAGGAATCACATGAGAATTCTGTCGCGCGGGAATTCAAGTTCTCCTTTTTTCTTTCTCTCTCTCTCTCCCTTCCCGATTTCGGTTTCCCGACGCTGAATTTCTCCCGAGCTTTTCCACCGGCATTCCCGGTATGCTTGGATCGATAGTGCGATCTTGGATTTCTTTACCCATGTGATCGTTTATCGATGTTTGAAAATTCGATCTGCCTGTTTTTTTTTCTGCTCGTTCCCGTCTTATACGAATTCCTGATCCAAAGCCACAGCTTCTTCGCAATCCTGAATTATTGGAAGTGAACGCTTTAACATTTTAACACTTAAGTAAATTGCCTGATAATCACATTTATCACGTATAATTATGACATATTATAAATTTAAAACAAAATTTTAATAAACTACACGAAGTTTAACTTATAACGTTAAATTCATAATATCAAGTTATATTCAATTTGAATTATTTTTAATCATTTCTATAGACCTGTTCCTACTCAATATGTCATTAATTTAATTAAACAAAGTTCAAGAAATGTATTAAATTTATATTAAGAATCTTATGAAACCGCACATGTAAAAATAATTAATAGGAAATAAAAGTTCGTAACAGTAATATACAATTCACATGGAATTATTTAAAGCATTAAAGATCCAGCTGATTTTATGGACTTTTATTTCCTATTGGTTGTATTAAGTTTAATTTATTATTTACTAACTTAATTGTAAGTGCATACGTTATATAGACATTGTTTATTTTGAAATTAAAATAATTTAATCACAGAAATTATTATTAATATATACTTTTGAAGTTAAAAATAATCAAATATTATTTAATTTAAAGGATTGGATTACCACTGCTTCCTTCATATTTAACAATGGATTTAAAAAAAAAATCTTCAAAATTTCGATATAACTTTTATCTTCGTGGTATATTTAGAAACATTAATTTTGATATAAGATATATAAGGTCATATCATGCGTTTTTTCTTAATTGTAATCGTTAAGGTCAATTAAATAGCTTAACAAAAATAGGAAATAGAAAATAATGGTCAAAGCTAAATCTTTTAAATAATTCAGTATAAATGATTATATAGTATACATACAATATATGTATAATACATTCATTATTTAATTTTATTTCTTATTTGTTAAATTTTCTAATGTACGGTCCAATAAGATTCTTAGTGTCAATTAAATAAAGTTCAATTTTTAATTAAAATTAATTACATAATTTATTATTGCTATAATTGCTATAATTGCTATAGCTATAATTTTAATAGCTTTATATATTGTAATATAAAAATATCTTGAAGTATGCAACATAAAAATATATATATTAACAATTTTTAGTATCTGTTACGCGATGATTCAAATACGAAAGTGATGAATGCTTAATCGCGATTGAAATATTAAATGTATATATCATAGACGTATTTTCTTCCAGTATTCACCATGTCGAACGTCACTACGAATTCGATTCTCCTGTGCGAAACTTATCACTATCGATCGATCTTTTTATGCTGAGAAGAAATGCTACATCATCTGCCTTGTCGGTCACGCAGCTCCAGGCGATTTCTCGCTCTCGGCTAGGTTGGAGAAAAGATTCATGTTTACTTTCTGGAGATCGATTTGCCTCACGAAATATTTTCCACGACTTTCTAAGCATTTTGTAGCCGTCTATATTCGCCGATTACACTGTAGAACAAAATTTTATCTTTTTTTTTGCTACGTCAAAGTGAAGTCACATCCAATATATTTTTGCTTGCTGAACATAAATTCGTTGATAAAAGTTAGCTATGACGTCAAAGAGAGTTACTTTTTTTAGCCCTTTTTGATGTCATTTTTCTGAAAATTGTGAAATAATAGCCAACTTTTGTCAAAATATGGCAAAAGTTTTATACAAAAACGAATTTATGTTTAGCAGGCAAGAATATATTGGAAATTACATTGGAATTTACACTCATAATGAAAGAAAACGTTAAATGTCGGATACTGTTACATGAAAAAAGAAGTTATTTTTAAATTGCTGTATCTCGGAAATAAAAAAATCGAAAATGCATTTTAAAGGTTTGAACGAAAATGCATTTTCGGGTTTTAATATGATGTGGCATTAATAAAATGAAGTAAGAAACTTATTGCTTGATGTTATAATGTTTTGAAAACTTCCAAAATTATCGTTTTTAGCTTCTTTGCCTTTTTTTTCAAAATTGTGTGATGTATTAGTGAACTTTTGCTACAGATTCGTATTCAGAACGTAAAAATATATCGGAAATGGCTATATATTCACATACGCGTTGCAAAATGGTGTTCCTTAGTGTTATTTGCTCGCTCGACTGAAAAATGCGAACGATGTAATCGGGCTCGTGTGGCTTCGAAACTGTTTCGATCCGCTAAAAATCAACATTTTCCATATCCATCATATTTCTATTTACCTACAGACTACAATATACCGAATTGGTATGAATCGTGGAGCAGTGATATAAATCGATAAAAAAATTTCTATGCACATCAATTTTTATATGTATAAAATATATAATTCTCTTGATGCATTATATCTTTTTCTCTTTTGACAATTTCTGCTTTTTTTATTTTGTGAAAATTAATGATGCAGTTATTAGGGTTAAAAGGAGATAATTTGACGCGATAAATGAAAGTTTAACTGCACAATTCCATATAACGGTCCACCAACTCTGATAACTGCGTATCGTCGATTCAATGGCTTTTATTTCTGGGACATAGAGTAATTCACTGTTTTATACGGTGGCTAAATAATAATATAAAATTAGCAATGATGTGTTTGCGTTATTTGTTTTTATGAAAGCCGCTATTGAAAACAGAGCGTAAATTGTGGTTTTCACAGCAATTACAGCGTTTCAAAGCATAGTGTGTTACTGAAAGAAAAAGGATTTAATTATGTTTATTGATATCAACTATAATCCATTAACAAATTGTGCGCTTTGATTTACGTCCGCAATGGTTTTGCAGTTTTATATGTGTATATATTTTGTATTTTTATACTTTTCATTAACTATTTTCGCTTCTCTTTCATTTCAATGCATCATCGTCATTAATTTTTCAGATGGATTTATTCGTCGTAAAAAGTCCTTTCATTGTTTAGATTTCAAAATTCACGCATAAGACTGGGACTCCAAATGGGAATCAGCAAAAAAGAAAAAATAATTTATACTTACCAAGATCGGCACTAATTTTTTTGTCTTTTTACAGAATATATCAATGATAAAAAATATCAATGATAAAACATAATCTAAAAAAAGGCAGTCGTCCTCGACACGTAATATTACAAAGTGCGAAACTTCTTTCATATGAATTCGTAACCGACATCGTTTGCAGATGAAATCAATGTAATTTGTCACGTCTACGATATTCGGTTTTATCTAGAAATCCTATAAAACCTGTCGCATACGATGTTTTTTTTCTCTGTAAGATTACTAGCCAAATTTGCGTGCTTACTGCCATATGGCACTGACAGTGCTGTTAGCTATGTTGCTAGTTTGGCTCGAGATAGCTCGAGAGAGATGTGAGTTTTCGTGTAAGTTGAACAACTGAAATTTGTTTGAGAAGATACTTGATAGAAGTATCTGAATAAGTGAACATGGAGTGGATCGTTGTTACTGTAGTAGATACATCGTTGTAAAAATATAATTGCATTCTTTTTAACAATTGCAAAGAGAATATTTTGATGATATGACCTAAATTGTGTCCTACTTAGCTCTAATGAGCTAACACAAAATAAAGGAAAAATAGACTTGACATATCACGAAAATTCTGCAGACAACAACGTAGCTATCAGGTCACACAATTTTTAGCATAGCAGCCAGCAAGATTGTCAACACAGCAGCACGCAAACTATCTTGCAGGAAAAAAGCATTGTGTGTTGTAAGCTTAACACAATCTCAAATGACTTTGTCAAAATCCTATGAGAGAGAAAGATATATTTATATATATATATATATATATATATATATATATATATATATGTGTGTGTGTATATATA
>NW_012130084.1:3458311-3470594 GCF_000143395.1 Atta cephalotes
AGAGAGAGAGAGAGAGAGAGAGAGAGATGCAAAATTTATTTCACACATATAGAACTTATCTAGCGTTTATATAATATCACCGTTTTCAGTGGGCTACTCGTTGTAGTATTGTTATTGAAATGTATATTTATATATATATATTTATATATATATATACAAATTAATATATACAATTTTTAAAAGCCTGACCCATTAAACTCCGTCGTTAACTTAAATTACACACTTCAAAAAAGTTTCGATGCACACTAACTTCCTAACTTTTCATTTACGCTGTAAACTCACGAGTAAAAAGATATTGCCTACTCTGGTGGAAAAATATTTTTCTTCGACTGAAAGATGTTATCCGAGAGAGCACAATTTATTTAACTTTTTTTTTAACAAGTCCGTTTCCGAAGTAATGCGGCAGAAAAGCTAAATCCGGTCTCGCTTCGTTGCGTATTGTTTTTCTCGAACATTACAAAGAGGCTTTTATTCTGTTTGAAAATGCAACCGATCGCTATCTCCTAGTACGATCTTGTCACGGATACGATGGAAAGATCGTTGAATACCGTAAACGAGCGAATTCCCGAGGCACGTGATTTCCGTCCTGAAACAGGATATTTCGCAACCTCTTCCAGAGACTAAATGAGGAAGCAGTTACGAGGAAATGCACTTACGGTCGTTTTAGAGGCAAGAAAGAAAGAAAAAAATGGAAGGGCGTAAACGAAACGATATAAGTAAAAGCAATGTGGGTTGACCTTTCGTCTTTTACTTACTCGCGCATACGAGTCGCAATCGTGTTGGCAAACACCAAAAGCAGGATGTGTCGCAAAGATGCACGTAAAGAAATGACGTGACGATCGTGTAATCACTTGGGAAACCACAACAACGGAATAATAATGGATAAGTGTTTTTGTATAACATTAATATAATAAATTTAACATTATTAAATTTAGCATTTTCGTTTTTATGCACGTTAGTGAAGTAAAAACATTTTTATGTCCGAGTGTATACTATGATTTTATGTCATAAGACGAACACATTATGTAACGCGTGGAGTTCATAATAGCGCTGCATATGCATCCACTATGATATCTGAGATGCAATAAGGATATCTATGACAGTTTATCTCCACATTTGCATGAATATTATGAAATATTGTCCGTGATTATTAGTATTTCCTTGCACAGCGATATTTTTTATATAAAATTGACTAAAAGGAAATATCGTAAATCAATATCAATAATGCATTTGAGAAATACAGAAAAATGATAAGTCGAAAAAGAATCATTAATCTATGATTGATATTGATAAGCATTTCGATCACTTTTCAATCGAAAATTTTGTTTCTATTGGGTGTACTAATGCCTTTTATAAAATATGTAATTTACAAAAATAATTGACGTCACTAGTTTTATCTTAATAATAATTTATACCCTGGTTAGAAAAATCACTTTTATTTTATTAAAATAATTCGTTACCGCTACTCGTTATTCATTGAAAAAGTAACTCACTACGTAATGAGTAAAATACAAGCAACTTAAAAAAAACTCGCATGAAATCCGGTTGCAGTAATTAGTCGGCAGTGTGCGGTATCATAAATATTTCTCCACGGTATATATTCGTTTGGATAAAATGACCGAGACACGTTTGTATCTCTACTTGACCCCGCTATATAGAATATAGTAACAATAATAATAATAGTAATAAAAATTTGTCAGTTAGAAAATCTCAGGTAGAAAGCGCGATGGGAAAGGTATTCATTACTCAGCGCTAATGACGGTTAGGTTGATTACAAGCTACATTCGTGAAGGACGAATGAAGACGACCATGGTTATTAATGGAAATGATAGTCTTTGCGGCTATATTTCGCACACAACATTGTAACGTAACGAGGCGTTTGTTTTAGAGAATACTTTCGCTCTATCGAGAGTGTCCAATTATTTCCACAGTTTTAATTATCGCAAAACTCTCTCTCCGCCTTCCACTTGTAACCTCTTTTGAAGAGACGTATCCATTCTTTATCATTTAGACGAATATTGAAAATCCGATCTGTATCGAACATGACATTCATTCGAGTTACATTTAATTAACACCCAAATTTTAAAATTATATTTTATGTGCTTTAATTTTGAGGAACATATTTTCTTGTCGAGATAATGAAAATATTAAGATACACCGCACATTTATATTGCTTGCTCGCAATTTATGCATGAGTATACTCCCAAAAATCAACGCGCAAATTAAATTAGCATGAAACAGAAGTAATTTTCTCATGTAAAATATGGACGGCTCTTGTACGTGAACGTCGATTTGCACGGCAATCTACAGGAAAGCATTTCTTGCGCAAATAGAGAACAATTTCTGTCTCTCTTTCTCTCACTCATTCATTCTCTCTCTCTCTCTCTCTCTCTCTCTCTCTCCACTGAGGTGTACGTAAAACGAAATGACCTGCCGGGCATTGCGATCTAACGCCCAGTAATGTTATTACGTAGCAGTGTGTTGTGGATTCTTAAATTCTATACTCACTTGACTTATAATTCTATACTTCCACACATCTGATTAGATGTAGATTTACTTTAAGCGAACTATAGAAATATCATTACGTCGGAGCGGGAAAGATCTAGTCGATGATAATTAGCTGTGAGAAACATTAATGCTCCACTATACTAAAATCAGACATCGCGATTGCACGAACATCGAGAATCTGTCAAAACACTTGATCCCAAACTTGATTTGAGAATCTTATGATGATCTATTTCATTCGTTTTTTTACACTTTTATCTATAATTATACATAAATCGGATGAGATTTATATCAAAAGTAATTAAATTAATATTAATTTCATATACAGAAATTGCGTTAATTTAATTTATATATTTTATATGACAAATTAATATATTAATTTAACATATTAATTTAAGATGAACATATTAGAAAGTAACACAAACATTATGTAAAAATTAATATTAAAACAATTTAGAATTAAATTGTGGAAGCAGATTTCTTCAATAAAATTAACATTTATAATACATCGTTTTGATTATACGTGTAACTATAATATTTTGTTGATGATTTGTGATTAATAAAAAATTTTTTACTTTTTAATTTAAAAAATGTATTATTATGTATAATATTATGTATAATATTATGTATAAATGTTCCAATCAAAGTTTTTGTTAATTACATATCAATAAAATAAATGATTATATTAAAGAAAAATTGCAAATGTGAGCCAACACAAGATGTTTCTTGTGTAATAACAATCATATGTTATAAAGTATTATAAATTAAGTATTATAAATTAATAATATGAATTATAGACGTTTCAACATCACTATTATAGTAGCCTCTTTAGACGTAGAAATAACGAAATTCTAGATTATATAATAAGCGTCATCCAATAAAATAAAAGTTGTTAGAAATGAAAAAGACATCATTAAACTGTAACTATTATTATTGTCGTATCGTCGGATACTCAATTAATAAGGAAGTCACTATAATAAAATTGAATAGAAAATATTGATTTAGTACTAAATTTCCAAGTAAAAAAACAAGTCAAAATGACGCCAAAATGATGTCATTTTGACATTATTTTGACATTATAATGACTTGCTGTTCTGTTGTTAATAAGAAAAGTTAAATTAATGTTTTCAAGACTTACTTGAAAATAGATTAACGATGTTCTACACAAATTGATACTAGACGATCTATATACATCGAGGTTTAAAATGAGAATGACAGGTCAAGACAAAAGAATTGTTTCTAAAAAGATACACTATTAGCGTTTTCACTGAGAGAACTAATGCAACACTAGTGCATATTGAGTGTAACTTTATTATTCCACTTTATTATTCCTGTGAAAACCAGTTCATATTTTTAGTGTTTAATGTTTCATTGATAAAACTGGTACAAAAAACTTGCACTGAGTTCAACTTTTTCTTTACCGTCTTTGAAGTCAGTGGAGAACAATGCATGTTGAAATTGAGATGTTTGTGCTAAGGTATGATATTACGTTATAATATGATATTATATTAGTCTAATTAATAATTATTCTAATTAATAACAATGACATTATGTTAGATTTCTAAAAGCTATGCTAATAGCTATGTAATGACATTTTGACGTTTAAAACTTTCGATGTAAAAAATTAATTTAAAAATATATTTTAAATAAATAAATGAATCAGCATATTGTAAAATAAGTAATTTAAGTTTAAACATAGTTATATATATTTTTAGGTATTATAAATTGGCTGTCTTATGATATGTTCCACTGAATCACACTATAATTGCACTAATACAGTTTTCATCGAAATCTAGCACGGCGCTGGTGCTGCATCAGTTTTCTCAATGAAAAACGTTATATGAAATATGGAAGCATTTATATACAATGTCATTATAGCGAGTCTAATAAATCGGTATTACTTTGTATATTTAAATAATTTCTTTGATTCTGAGATAAATTAATATAAATATATACACACAAACATTTCTCTCAGTGTATGTTACATTAATAATCATATTAATGTATATTTATGTTTGATTTATTTATCTTAGAATTTACATTTCTCAAAAGCATATTACTATTATGTTGTTAAAAAAGACTATTCGAATAAAACAATCACATTATGTTAAAGATTTAACAAAAAGATTTTAACAAATATTAACAACAATTTTAACACAAGTACAAAATATTTTTTCTTATTGTGTATATTTGCACGTTTAGAACAATAATTCTCTTATTTAGCTGTGTTACCATTTTATATATTTCTTTAATGCCAAATATTTACGCTTAGCATGTCATGTTAACATAAAAATTGCGATTTATGCGCATGCGATTTCTTTGATATTGGAGGAGAAGAGAGCCCGTTAATCGCCAGAACTTCCTTGCAGGGTTTCTTTGCGAGATGATGCGGCAGGCACTTCTTTCGTTGCACTCCAAAGAACCGCATGATCGATGACGCTGCACTGCTCTTCGGGAAACTCGTCTTGGGAGAGCAGCGTTCTCATGAAAAAGGCAGTTTCCGCGGACGCGGATAATCGATCCCGCGCACCGTTTTCTACGCGCAATTAACGATTTTCTGTACGACACGTCACAGGCATCTTAACAATGAGAGACGATCATAAAATATTCCCGAATTGAGAGGAAAAAATAATGATTATAATTTAACTATAATTTATAGTTATTTTCGATTTTAAGTATATATTTTTTGACAGAACTATATAAAAATGGAGCTCCTAATTGTAATCATTTTATCGTGCAATTATTAATTACAAATATTAAACAAGATCACGATGTGAAGAGATGATTATTAATTATTTATAAAATATTGTCGCATTGAGAGAGGAAAAATGGTTGCAATATTTTAACAATAATTTATATTTTTGTGCCAATTATATATTATTTTAGTAAATCTGTAAATATAATTATTATTATTAACATTGTAACAGAATAGCAAAAATGGAATTGCTAATTATTTTACTGTGCAATTATAATCATAAATATCAAATATTCTTTCAGTACGTTACTGAGTAAATGTCAGCATTGCTACAAATGTCAGATTAAAACACACAGATAGATTGGGAACAAATCATCAATTATCAATAAGAATAAGTATCAACATTTTGTATCCAATTAAAATGCGGATGGGAAAATATTTTGAAATATCATTATTTGTGAAAAAAATTTAATAGTTATATAGAAAAGAGCCTTTCCTGAATTTCGATATTTTTTTACTGCAATGTTAATAACAATGTTTGTTATGACTTAGTGATAATAAACCGGGGAAGATTGAAAAATATATAATCTTATTCCCTATGCATCTACAACGCAAAGCGAGAGCCACTCAATACTAAAATATGGATTAAGTTATATTTTTAGGCAGTAGTGTTGCTACGCATACATTTCGCATTTTACAACGCGAAGCGACTTCCACCTTACTTCCCCTCTGCTTCGAGGCATACGACTATCCACGCGAAAACAGGGTTCATCCCCCTCCCATTTCCCTATCTAAGGATGGAAGGATCTCTTCGCGAGGAAAGTCGAACATACATAATAAATCACTATAGAAGCTATATTGGAAATAAATAATTTAAAAAATATATAAATTATATATTTTTTGACATTTCACGGTTTATTATCATTATCTCAGTCAAATCAAAATTCGGAAGAGACTCTATTCTATATAATTACTAAAAATTTTCATTATTACTATTCTTTTTCAATAATTAATTACGCGTACTAGGAATTAAGCACATTGCCGTGTCTTGTCAAAGCTCGGTTTCTCAACTGTTCCTCTAACAAATTTCTCTCTCAATAATATCTACTCGTTCTTCAGGACGTCGACCTTATAAATTGGAAAGGGTGTCGGTTTTAACAGATGATTACGAAACGAGAGTCGCGAAGTTGAAATGGGAGAAGACAGCCGAAGGGTGCAACCAAGGAAGACGAGAAGAGGGTCTGAGTGGAGCACTCGCAATTAGCTTTATTAAGGATGAGACCAACACGACAGCGAGCGAAACCTTCAAGTGGAACGGATCGTTTTTCTAGAAAGTACCTTTAAATAGTAGAAATGTCAATGTTTTTTTGACCAGTTTCAAATACACACGATCAATTTTTATAGCTTGATATAATATCGCACACATGTAATCTATATTTTGATTGCATACAATCCATTTGAGATTACAATCTCACTTATTCGTGACCATTTAATCCAATTACCTATTTAATTCTCGCGGTTGGAAATAATTACATGAGAAATTAAAATACTATATAATTAGGACACGTATAGTCAAGATTTTACTTGTTATTACATAAAATTAAAGAAAACCGTCATTTTATTATGCAAAAATAAAGAAAACCTCTAAAAATGTGATTGAATATTACAAAATCGCGATTGATATGGATACGTAAATATGTATATATAACGATGATGGAAAGTGTGTGTGATTTCGGAATCGTAACATGGAGATAGTCTGAATCACGTTGCGTGAGTAAGATTTATTAAAATGTTTATCCGACGTTAAGGGCGCTCGGAAATTCATTCGTCCCGACACGTCCGGCCTTCCTTCGATCTATCATCTTACTCTAAGAAAATCTTTCCACGGGCAAGATCACGGCATTTACGCTATTTTTCATTGGTCAATGAAGTCTAAATCCCGAAGATAAATATAGACGTGTTCTATAATCTTTCACGGGATATTACATACATAAGAATCTAGAAAAGGAGCTCATTATCGATTCACTTTAAGATTATTAAAAAACAAAAACTGAACGATATTTGCACAACAGGAAATCCTTTGGAATTTGGGAAAGGATAATTTAAATATATTTCAAAACTGTAACGTCTGCTAAAATATCTAGATATATAATATAGAACCTATCAAAATAAAATTCTTCTACCTTTAAGAAATAAAATACTTTTAAAATTCATTCATGTTACGATTACTAAATTAGAGATATTTATGAATATCTTTCTTAATTTCTTTATAAAAAAATTATTGGCATTTTAAGAGCGGCTCTAAATATGTTTAAAAAAAGAAATAGGCTCAATTTATATTTGCAGCAGGTAATTTTCAACATTCTCATACAGAATCCCTTTTCAGGTTAAATTATCACATAAAAAATTATTACACAAGTTACATGAATGAAAGCTGAGACGTATAACAAATAAATATGGTATATAAAGAGAATGTATTGAATTCGATGAACAAAGAAGGCGCATTCAGTATGCGGATCTCGTTTATGTCCGTGACTTATGATAACTATATTCGCAACATCGCAATGCGCGGAACGCAGGACGGTCAAAGAATCTTCTTTCATGCGGCAAGGTGCCACCGTTATTATTACACGACGGCGGATCTCCGGCAAGACGTCTCATGAGAATAAATTATTCGCCAACGATAAATAACTGTCTGTGCGGCGAGGAACGTGTATAAATGATGCCGACGTCTTCGGTTACGATGGCGTACAAGAAGCGTCATTTTTACTGTTTTTTTCATTACCTCATTTTTGCGAGGGTAAACTGTGCTCACGCGACACTGTATAGGAATTAATGATATATGAGTCGCATTTTCAAGTACTTCTAAAGAGGCACTTTGCATTAATATTCTATACTGTAAACATCTTACTCAACAAGCATTTTGCGAGTATTTTCCAAATTGCAAAAATGAGTCTGGAGGTATTCCCCTCGACAGGGGGAAATTTTATAAAATATTCGCACTTATATAGAAATAATTCACGAAAAACTTGGATTGTTCTCTTGATAAATAAAAGATCAGGGCGGACCGCTTGGTGAAAAGTACTTTACCTCGAAAATTCAATCGAGGCAATTTTTCGTTTCGTGAGCGTGGACACACATAAGAGGCACTTTGTATACATTCTTCGCAATGTGGGTGGAATCGCGAAATCACGGAATCAGTGGGTGCGCATGTACGCACGTTGGAGCGCTTTCGATCGCGTGCAGAATCCACGTTACGTCATGGTGAGCCTCGACAAACTCGTCACGCTCAATTTACGCTATCGATCGATTGGTCGGCCGGCCGGTCGACCAAGCGACCGACTAGCCAGGCGCATCGTAAAGCAGAGGAGCGATATTCGAGAACGCATCGAGATATTGCGCGCGCTCTGGCTCGGACGGAATGCGCGTTTGTGCATCGCATTTACAACCCTGACGACTTCGAGACCTCGTCAGATTTTGACTCAACTTGGTTGTCGCTCTGTGCAAGGCGCGCGCCATCGCAAAATCGGGAATTCCAGCACGGTAGAATCTGCCCTTCCGCTTCGGCGAGCTCGCCAAAACTTGAGGCTACTAGCGGATATAAATTTCTTCATTTTGAAACATTCGACTTGACATTCTTGGTCAGTAGAAAACATTAAAGTTGAGATATAAAAAGTTGAGATATTTGATAAAATAAAACAGGAGATCTTATATCTTTATACTCTGTTAATCTAATAAATTGTAACGCTATTTCTTTCATGAAATCCTTGCAGATTCATCTTGTACTAATTAAATTTTATTGTAACGATTACAGATTCATACGCGAAACATAGTACTTTTAAATAATTGAAACAATTTGTCAGATTTTTGCGCATTTTCGGATGCAAGTTAAAATTAATAAAAATAAATGGATTCGTCTTGGCAGGATATTTTCTGTTTGTAAACGTTTCTTTTTTATAGCGGAAGCTTTTAAATTTAATGTCGATGACGTCACGGATCCAGTTTTCGTCCTAGTGAAATCGACCAACGAAAAATTGACGGAATACTTTGCAAGGTAAGCCGGAAGCGTAGGACGCTATGATTTACGCGGCGAAACGCGGGTTACAGATCGGATTTGCTTTTTCCCGCGGCGCTCGCGGATTTGAGTATCGCAGCTCGACGCGGTTGTTACCCTTTACAAAAAGCATTCCCGTCCGTCGATTCAGGAATTTCAATGTAGAATCCGATCTTCCGCCCCAATAAGCGCCGCGGAACGAGATAACTCGATCCGCAGAATATCACGGAAAAATTCTATGTTCTCTCTCTCCTGAAGAATATGACGGGCGAGGTGCATTTTTTCTCTGTCGGTGCATCGGACACGCGCACAAAGTGAATTGGAAAAATGACGTGCTTAATCGGGACTGTCGCGCGAGAGGACACAAGAGGGCACAATGCAGAATAGTTTTCTTTAGAATTCTGTTTCTTTTCTCCTCTTTCTTACCCCTCGGTAAGAGAGATCTCGTTTGAATGCGACTATTTATCCTCATTCGATATATCCTGTTATTTTTTTTTAAAGAGAAAACACAGCAAACAAGTCATACATTTTTAGAATATTGTATTTTTTTAATTTCGAGATTATTACATGTCTGTTTCCTCTTTCAAATATTTGAGAAAAATATCATTTTGCGAAAATGTGAGTTTTTAGCAAATTGTTCTACTTTTTTAATCGAAACGTGATTATTTGTTATATGTGATTGCAAACTTAGTTTTCAACTAATTTTAAGCATTAATCGTTCATAAATCTTCTTTAATTTATATGTCCTAATGACAGACTGTCAAAAATGTTTACAACATAAAAAATAAAAATCATATGGTAAACTATCCTATATATTTGTTGGATTTTTATTCGGAACGAGAATTGTCTTCGTTTTCATCGAGGGATTTGCAAACGGCAAGTGCTCTGCTTTTAATGCAAGGCAAACCGAGAAAGAGGCGTATAGATTGCAATACACAAAAGGGTGGTATATTAACACCCTTTTATAAGAACACGCGTGTTCCGCACTGTAACACACGAATGCAACCCTTCCAAGAATTACGAAGCGCGTTTCCGTTCTTCTACGCTTGCTTCATCCTGCGATCTTTATTCCGCTTTCTTTATGCTGTCTCACTCCTCCAGCATTCGCGCGATCGTAAGAGAGGGTGCAACCCTCGTTAACAAAGAAACGCGCTTCTCTTGGCTCCTCCTGTATCCTTAATGGGAACTGACTCAAAGGAATGTAGTAGAAACTTTTATTTCTCCTTTATGTGTGCACGCCATCAAGTTGGCAAGGAAGGAAGGAGGAGATAGCTGATAATAAGTAGAGATATACATGTTTTGTTCGACTTTTTCACGCTGAAAGACTGGAGTGTCGAAAATATAAAAGCGGTTAATTCTTCATTGATCATAGCAATGTTAATAGAATATTTTAAGAATTTTTAGGTATTTTTCTCAAATTTTTCATAATAGTTGTATTTTATATCAGCACATGCAAAAAGAATAGTTTTATATAATTTTATATAATTACGTAGGACGTTCAAGCTGGTTGTTAAAATATTAAAATTTTTTACAGCATTGTTCGTTATGAGTTTTCTGTACAAATATTTTGATAGTTTAACATAATTATTTTTAGATTTGTCTCTATAGCTAAATTTTTAGATATTTCATTAAAATTGTTTATTCCATGAAAATCGTAAAATATAATAATAAATATCGTTCCTTTTTAAAGAGACAAAAGAAGTTATTAAAAAGAGGCCGATGCCCAAAATTCTGTTCAAAAAGATGTAAATAAAAGGAATAGGAATATTTTTTACAGATTTTGATTTCCTGAAGACGATAATATTAATAAAAAGGATGATAATATTAACAATTTCGGAATCGATAGAGAACACCTTGAAAATTAAGCATGAATAGGATATATTTTAAATTTCAATATTTTTGTTTACTTTTTAAAATGTTCCCCATATATCACAAACTTTTTAATAATTTCATCATATTCAGGAGGTCGAAGTCTATAAAAATATACTTCCGTTTATTTACATCTTTTTGGGCAGAAATCAGTCTCTTTTTAATATATTTAAAAAAAATTAATTTTTGAGTTATATAAATAAATTAAGTAAACACTTAATTACACCAATTATAAAAAATAAATTAATTTTACAAAAAATCATCGCGATTGAAAAAAAAATTATTTTAAATATCGTCGAAATTGCCACAGCTAAAAAGATAATTTTTTAAGTGTTATGAAAAATGTACGTATACGAATATGACAAAAAAGCCAAAAGTAACATTTAATCATGTTCAGAATGTATTTTTTTAAATATTATTTTATTAATCAATTACTTTCTGTCAAGTTAAAAAATATTTTCCCTTTTCTTAGGAAACTTAATTTTTTAAGTTGTGTCACTTTTGAATAAGGGAACAATATATTCTATGATTTGTAGAAGCCATTAATTTCTTTTGCAAGCGAGGAGGGTGTAATGTTTTTCCTGCAATGATATAACCGTTTTTTAAATAATCTCAGACAAATCTGAGAGAAGTAAAATTATATTTCCAATTGAGAAGTACCCGCTTGTCGCGAAAACCGCGTTCTTATCAGCGCCGAAAGGCAAACAAGGAAGGACAGTGTTAACGACGTAATGCGCGAGGAGAAAGCCGAAGCCGAGCGTCCAACAGCGAGTTGCGAGTTGCGAGTTGCGATTACCCCCTGGCATTTCGTAATACATTTGCTAGTAAATCTCGCCAGCGTCGTTTTCTGTATTTACTTGCGTCGTAACGACAGTTGGCGATACGAAACAACTAATTATAATCCGAAAAGTTACGCGAGTACGTGCACGGCTTTCAAAACGGCGCACTCTCGGTCGCTTGACGAGAACTTTTCCACTCGACTCTGGCCGCCTCGCGCTTTCCCGGCCCACCCGCTCGATTTTCCCGGGGCATAATTAGAGCTCGGAACGCCGACGCCGACGCCGCTCTGGGACACTCTTTATACGGGCGATATCGACGTGACCGATACGGTGCTTTCTCCCTCTCTCTCTCTCTCTCTCTCTCTCTCTCGTCNCGTAGAC
>NW_012130084.1:3471375-3515411 GCF_000143395.1 Atta cephalotes
GATAGAATATANAGACGATANAAGTANANANANAGANAGANANANAGANNANANAGNAGNGANAGNAGNANNANAGNNNAGNGAGAGAGAGAGAGGGAGAAAAGAGAAAATAATATTACGACTCCTTTTAATATCTCTGTTATTAAGCAAATTCTAGTGATTACTTATGGAATTATTTGCTTAGTAGCTCGCCGTAACGCTAATATGCCATTAGTCAGCATTTATATTATAATGCATTTTTACTTTCAAGCATTTCAAAACATTTTTAAGATACTTTAGCATTTAATTATATACACATTTCCTTATTCTTTTTAAATTTTAGTGTATCATATGAATACATTTAAGTGAATATATTTAAATAATTTATTAACATTAATTAACAATAGTTAACATTTTATTTGGCTGCATATACTCTCGAATTGTGCAAAGTTAAACAATGACATTTTGCTAATATGGTTTTCTAAGAATATTGATTGCTAACCTCTATATTTTCAAACTTTCATATCAAAATAATTATTCCATAAATCGATTGTACTCTACTGTTAATCAATAGTTTTATGTTTTATACAATAGTATATTATTATTATCTAATATTACTAATAAGTTTTTATTACTGAACAGCCTATTACGAAGAAGAAGTTATGTATACGTATAGTGAGTGCAAAAAGTATTCTTACAAAGAAAATATTATTTTAAAAAATTTTATTTAAAAAATTTTATTTTTAAAAAATAAATATTATCCAGCGAGAAATGAATCATCAATTGATGTCGAATCGATATCGATACGATGATTTCAACATCAATTTTGACATCGATTCGACATTTAATTGACGATCATTTTTTGCTGAGTAATTAACAATTTATAAAAAATATTTCATAAAAAATAAAATAGATTGTATGTTTCTTAAAATTATAGATACCAAAAAGACGTGTATTAATTATAGAAAATATAGGAGAGACTAGGATTCGTTAGCATAAGAGGCAAATTGGCATTGCGTTTATGTATTTATAATAAAGAAAACAATGGAAAAGTTATTACAAAATATTTCTTTTACAACATAGATACTCTTCTCTAAGTTTCTTCTTTAAGTTTCATTTAATCAAACAAATATTACAATAGAAAAAGAAAAAAGTCTGATTCAAGAGCGAGTAAGTAAATTTTTGAGCATTTCATAATTTTGTATTAATAATATTCTTCGGCTTGAGAAAGCAAATCTAAGCAATATATCATTAGTTAAAAGGAAAATGTTTGTTAGTATACAATACGTTATTTTAACAATGGTAATTTGTTATAATAAAAGGATTAAAATCAGACATGTGCAGGGAGGTACGTTGATATCAGAGAAAAGGTTAGATTAATTCCTTGTATCGCAAGCGTGAACGTTCAATTACAATTTAACTCTAACAAAATGCTTTATATTTTATATAATATTTCTATATTAAAATAAGATAGAATTAAAATAATTTACACTTATTTTTCTTTTTTGTTTTTTGTAACAACATTTGATTATTACAAAATAATTTTAAAAAATACAATTTTTACTAAGAAGAACATATGTACTATCTAATTTTTATTTCTACTACTTTTTTTTATTATGTTCTTGTTAATTTAATATAGAGTTTATTATAGAGGCAATTTACTATGATATGTACCAATTACCCCACATATCGGAGCAAATTAACTACAATGCAGCATGTCCGTATTTCATTTATTACCAAGAAATTATATAATGTATAGAACTATTACTGGTATGAAAATGTAGAGAAAGGTTCCTTCTATCATACTGAAATATTTTAATCATAATAATTAATTGTTTAAAAATTCTAATGCCAAAATTATGAAAACTGTGTCAACAAAACTTCTGTCATTTGAAAAATAAACAAAAATTAAAAACTGTATTATTTGGATGCTCAAAAAGTATTCATACAATCGAGAAATTTAGCTTCTAAAATCAGAAATACATGCGAAGCTCGTTTGTATGTTAGAACAGAATGTATTCATCATTGTATAAAATTACTAATTAATGTTTATTTTCTACAAATAAGACCTTTTAAAAAATTTCCTTGTACAAATATTTTTTGCTCACTGTATACATTTCTATACTACAATATTTTATTTTTTTGTTTTGGTACTTTTTTTAATCAAATTATGTTTATGAAACAAAATTAATTAAGTTTATTTTTGTGAAAGTCACTGTATGCCTTCATAAGAGACACACGTTACACGTTGTGGTACAGTGCATTATTACATCCTTGTTGTTCGCCAATATTAAACAAGGATGAGATGATCACTGTGTTGTATTGAATCGCTCACTCCATATTCTTGTTTCTCTTCAAATTATTATATAGTGCATCTCGCAACATTTTTATAAATAAAAGTGTTCTAAGTAATAAATGTTTCGTAACTTTCAATCTAGAATTGATTGAACAACATTGTGACAAATGTAATCGTTAAGTTTTAAACTTAAATATTGATTATTAATCAAGTTATTGTATAAGATGTAAATGAGATGCTATAATATCACTTTCTCTTCTAATAAACATTAGTATTAGTGATAATCGAGTAAATCTCAATCAAATTATCTATCTCTATTAAACTTTTACAGAAGAAAGGAAGCGAGGGATTCCACTTCAATCGTATATATATATATCTGCATTTGTCTCGCGTTATGCTTGACGCGATATAAATAATCGATGGCGCGGGAAGCAATTAATTATCGCCTCTTCATGACACCGGTGAATTCCCGGCGGTGTGGCCGATCAGTTGGAACAACCAACTGATATTATTTGCGAAACTCCCGCCCATACCGTCTATCACCGAGAGATATATTTGCGTATATTCGCGCCGTACCGCGCAACTCGC
Organism: Atta cephalotes; assembly: GCF_000143395.1. Classification (NCBI taxonomy): domain Eukaryota; kingdom Metazoa; phylum Arthropoda; class Insecta; order Hymenoptera; family Formicidae; genus Atta; species Atta cephalotes. The sequence goes on from NW_012130084.1 coordinate 3,474,239, forward strand.
GGTTTTAATCGCGGCTGAAGTTACATGTCCGTTACAAGCTACGCGACCCGGCGAGTTCGTGAACGAACTTCGAAATTCGCGAAAATTGGATCCGCTTGAAGCTCACGTTCGTCGAGTCGCCGACGATTTCTCGTCACGCTAGTTCGATTTTGGATTGAAGCGGAGACGCTCGAGAGGCAAAGTCTGGCAAACCATAATTTGCAACGGAGCGGCGCCATTTTAAGTCGGACAAATACAATAACAAATATAAATAAAACTATTTCGTTGGATTGTAAAAGTTAAATATGCAGCACGTATAATAACCGAATGTTTGCATAATGGCAAAGTGAGTCGGGACACTGCAAGCTCGAATTGAAAATATCGGAAACTATTTGCAGGAAATTGCATTTATTTCACATATTTCGGCCGCTCTCGAATCTTTTCACTCATGCGTGATGTATTTTATATATGGAAAAATATATTTGACAAATAAGTGATTGAGAGATAGGATTTCGTCCTGCTATTGTCCTCAGACGTGGCTATTTTACCCAATTCCGTCCATGGAATTCAAATCCATTTGTAAAAACCTATACACAAACGGAAGAATAGTTTTGTTTGGCTGTTGTGGTTCTCGGATGCTTGGAACGGTTAGCAGTCGAATTCTTTTCATCTCAGCAAGGTTGGAAAAAAGTGGAGAGCGATGGTAGAGAACGAAGGTATAGGCAAAAGCATGAGCGCGATAAGAGCGGAAGAGGCACGGGATGCAGTCTCGTCGTCGTCATCGTTGTCGTCGTCGCCATCGTCGTGGTCGTCGTCGTCGTCGTCCTTGTCGTTGTGGCGAATGATGGCGAATGGGGGAGCGAATCAGTCACTAGCGAGAAAGGGATGAAAAGTTCGAAATAAAACGATAACGAGCACACCGCACGCGGCAGCGAGCTTGCTAGCAGAAGCCGTCTGCTTATTACGTCACGCTGAACGTAGTTACTAATTAGTTACATTCAAAGCGCCGCGCGAGCGAGGACGACTACTGGGAGGGACCTACCTCCCCCGAATGAATTTGTTTTCTCGTCGCGGAAGGGAAAGAGAGGAGGAGAAACACGCGGCAGAAGGGAGAATGGGAAAGGTATGTTTTACCTTGCAGGAGCAAGGAAGACGGATGCAACGAGCGACACGAAGGACGAGGAAAAAGAGGGTATAGTGGAAGGAACGCTGGAAAAAGAGAGGCGCTTGGGCGGTCGGGGGTTGGCTTGCGGGGGTTGGAGGCCGGAGCAAACGAGCCGTTCTTCACTCCCGTAGGTAGGTAGTTGAACGCGGTCTCCCGCGCGCGTCTCCTCTCTCCTCTCGCACTTCCGGTCTCCATCATCTCTTTTTCTTCCCTCCTCTCAATCCTCTCATTTCTATCATTCCTTCTCTTTCTTCCTTTCTCTCTCTTTCTCGGTTTATGTCTCGTACCTTTTCTCTTTGGTTGTTCTCTCTCGCTTCTATCCTGTTCCGCGCACGACTCTCACAACCCTTTTATTTCGCGATCTCGTTTCCGCGGCAGCGTTCCTTTTTTTTCCCTTCCGACCTATATGCTCGCCTTCCCCTTCCGCCCTCCATTGCCAAGCTCGCCCCTGTTTCGCCGCCCTTTACGCGCGCGCTTTTCCGGCTTCTCCTGCGCTCCGTTCCGACCGCCTGCGTATCCACCGCGAAATCGATCGACCGAAACGTGTTCCGGAGTGGCCGGAACGAACGAGAATGCAACAGAAGGGATTGGGATGGCATATGAGATCCGGACGATTTAAAGGAACGCCGCAAGAAAGGGATGCAACGGCTACTCGTTGCACAGCGACCCTGTTAGGCTCGTCAGTGTTTTTTAAATTCCCCTTCCAACATCATGTTGCTGTTCTTGTTTGCCCGATGCATTTTCCTCTGAACAGATTCGAAAGTAAGATTTAACGCAAACATCTATTTGTGATTATTGGCGTTTTATTCAACTGGCTCTTTCTTGCCTTTACTGTATTCGATTCCATTCTAACCTTACCTTATTTTATCTTTTAGAATTCAATTTGTAATTCGTCTGTTTTTACTGTACAGTTCCTTTCTATTTTATGGAATTTTTTATATGTTTTTTATATGAAATTTATATTTTCCTCTCGTTCGATTTATACATATTTCGTGCTCGTATTTACAGCTGGCTGATCGCTAGGTATACACTTTGCTATTAATATACTTACGCATATTCACTTTTATATTTTTCATATTAGCTGTCTATTAATATGTGCGTGTACATGTATTATTCATTTGCCTCGAGGCAAATATACTGTCCCAAAATAAAATTACCAATCTATTTAACTTGACTATGCGAGTGCGAAGGAGCTTTGACCAGACTCAAGGGCCGCGGCTGCATTGATGTTATTAATGATAACGGCGATATCGAGCATCTCGTTAAGAGTCCAAAAGCGCCTGTATCGTGGAAATGACCGGTTTAGAAGTAACGGCGACACGCAGCTACTAGTTCAGAACGCCTGTATTAACGCCCGAGAAATCGGATTATGTCGTGACCTACAGCATCGCCTGTCTACTAACTTCTACATTAGCCTCCCTCCGAGCAAATTGCATTTATCCTTGCAACGTAGGGATCGCCGATCGACTCTCTCGTCCTTTCTCTTTCCGCATGGTAAACGTGGTCCAAAAGTATTCCACGGCAATAAATTGCTAATTCGCAAATCGCGTAAATATCGCGTCACGACGAAAATTTGCATTTTTTTCATTACTGATAATAATAATTAGGAATATTTAATATATGGACGCTTAAATTTCTCGCCATTACTGAACATTCGGTTATTACTTAATGCAAGAGATGTTTTACAGGTTAAATACAAGTCGAATGTGCGCGCGCGCATTTTTATCGCGGAAATATCGGAGATGCGAGTTCCCTAAATATCGGTAATACCGTCAAGATAGAAAGCGTGGAGAACGCTTAATGCATCCAAGAAGGAAGATTGCGTGGCTTCTGAAGTTAACGACGACGTCGCTCTAATGTTGGCGTTCCTGTCTGTGCGCGATCGATAATTTCAATAAGAAGAAAAGAGTCGCCGCGTGATTGAGAAGCAAGCTAAATAAAAGTCAAACGAAGAGACGGAAATAAGTGGCTGCGCGAGCACTCAGACTGCCTTCTGATCGAATGTGCTTTTCCAGATGAGAAACTGCATTTTAGAAACGACAGGCCAATATCATACGTATTTAATTAATTATCCACAAGAATAAATTTGCAATCGCAAATTTGTAATCGTTTAATTTTGATATATTTTGATTCTGAAATAGAACTGAATGCTTTTTTTATAAAAAGAAGAAAATGATCATAATCATGGGCGTATTTTATTTTATGAACGTAAACCACCTCCTCCCCGAAATTTTTTATTAATTATTTCATTTTGTGAGTGGATCTTGTTAGGATATATACTAATGAGGATATATCCGTTCACATCGGCCTAATAATTTTTCACTCTTTACTAATGAAAATATTTTATTTTGAATTGGCCAATTAGCAATGTACTCTATCAAAATTTCTCTTTTTTTAATTATAAAAAACATACAATTTTACTTTTGACTTTGTTTGTTGTGAGTTTTTTGTTGTTACATAAAATATTTTTTTCTTTTCGTTGTAAGACTATATAAGTAATTTTTAACTTCTATTAGTTTGAGCATATAATAATAATATTAAAGAATTAAACATTTTGTTTGTAGTAGTTGTATTATTATTCTTTTATAAAACTAAGTAAAAGTTACATAATGTATAAAATGTAACATTTTTCCTCTTCAAAATGAGATATGTGGAGACATTAAAAGTTGTAACTCTCCCGAAAAAAAATTCCACGATATCATAATACAGGCATCTGATGATTTTTAAAATGAAATAACAAAATGAAATGTAACTTAAATATTAATTACTTATTATAATATATAATAAGGAATGGAATGCCACTTGAGTATATCTTAATTTATTTGAATAATGACTGCATTCAGCGGACAAAGCAGCTCAGTGAGCGCTCAATGATTCTTTATTAGTTTCTATACTTAAGCCGGCATTCATAATCTATTCTTATTACAAGACTCTTAAGCAAGGAATTAAGACGCTAATATGACTCTGTGATTGGTTTATGACATCTCAAGACTGTAATTAATACGATCTTGAATATAAGAACTGACTATGAATACTAGCCTTCCAGCAAAGAACTAACTAAGAAAAATACTAATTATATATTAATCCTCTGTAATCATAATTTTATTTCTTTTATTTAATTTTTATTAAATTAGGTCTTTATTTGTAATAGGTTTTCCTTGATCAACTCAAATTTTTTATTGTTTTAAACTTTCAAAAAATTTGAAGGAGTCCAATTATATTTTAATATCTCTATTATATTACCAAATAGTTTTTAATTCAAGTGTAACAATTTTTATTTTTTATATAATATTCTTATTTAATAAAAATTGAAAATTGATGAAAGGAGAGGTGACATTTTTAAATGTATTTTTTCATTAATTTAAGAATGAATTTCATTTTTGCTAAAAAAAAACTTACATTGTATTAGACGAAGAGTTAAATATATTCAATATAATCAAATATATTTATAATCAAATATATTCCAATGGCATTCTATTGCCTATCGTTATTATGATAAGAAATTAATATCTAATGTATAGCTCATATTATTTTATTTTGAAAATTATCAAATTCTCGTGGTCTAGTTTGTATAATGATATCTATATCTTACAGCATAAATAAATTCATTGCAATGATAATTCAGTGATATAAATTGTACTTAAAGCAATCACACAATCGGAAATTGTAATGACAATTTGATGGTCAAATAGAAAGTACATTGAAGGTTGCGGTTAATGTTGAAGTGTCAGGGATCTCTTCTGATTCGTCCTGTAACAGCTGTAGTGGATTCTTTCGTAATGGTACCGCCACGTGTATTCGTGAAGTGACAGGTGCAATCGTATTTACTACAACGTTCAAGGCTTTCGATCGGGCCATGGATATTACGCATCGTCGAGCAGGTATGAATCAAAGGATCATCTTTTGAAATCGATTCCATTACACCATATCCGAAGGACACGAAAATGGCATGTTCCTTTCGAAATGAATCTCACGCGCAATGAGATAATCCCCGATGCCGTATATGCTTCTCACTCTCTCTCGCATCCAATAATAATATCTAATTTATAAACATTGCCATCTATAATCATGGAAATTTATGGTTAATTAGGGTTACATTCCATTAATGTGTAAAACACTTTTTGTTTTTTTTTTTTCTATTTTATTACGCGTTTCCATAAGCATGGATACATGCACGATATTTATGCATTGTGCGCGCGGTTGCGCTATGTATATTTTATTTATCAGATCAATGCATATAAAGGTGAAACAACATTAATATTAATATCTGTTTCAGTTAAGTAGTCAAACGGTTAGAATCATACATATTGATCCTTAATACAATACATTTCGGAGAAAGTGAACGGTTAATTTGTTTGTTTAAATTTGAAATATTTTATGAGATTTGTATTGGTACATATACAATGCGTTGGAATGCTATACGGAGCTTGCCATGTTTCTGAATTTGAATCCCATGTGTGCATTCACATATTACATGCATTCACATATTATATTAAAGTCAATCTTGGTGCATCAAGTTCCTTGCCGTCCTGTATTTTATAATTTAATATAAATAAATTCAATATGATTTTAATAAAATATTGATTGTGAATTTATATGTTGGAGATATATCTCATTGTTAAAAAATTATATCACAGTAGATATAGATAGAATTAAATGATAAAATTAAAGTTACAATTACATATTGTGGATTAATAATTAGACAATTTTATTCGATATTTTTATTTATTTGGATTACTCTTTTTCGCTATATTTTATATGACTGATATGTGCTGAATGTTATTTTTGAATGCAAATATGCCTTTGCGAATGACGTATTTGCCTATAAATACGATAGAATAATAACAGATATGTAATCCAGAACGAATGCATTTTGGATATTGCTGGAAATTCGTTTCTATGTAAGCTATACTTTTGCAGATATTATTATACAATATATTTTCAAGTCCAATATCAAAATGAAGTGTTATATATTCAAAATTGTGAATATAAAACTTAGCTTGATGAAAAGCTGTAAGCAATTATTATACATATTTTGTTACAATAGTTTGAGTCACGCGATAAAATATCGAAATGCATCATTAAAGGGACACAACAATTAAATACGAAATTCACGTTAGCAAAATATTACTACAAGCGTACATAATACACAGGTATTCTTTCTTTAAATAATGAACGTTAGTTAAAGAAAAAAATATCTGCATATTATGTACGCTTGTAGTAACATACCAAATGATGGACGTTCTTATGCTGGAAATCATTTTCAATAAGTTAACAGCAGAATTATTCGTCAAAAACTAGAAGAAAGAAAGATGCAAGACATTAGAAGAGGATATGAATGAGTCCAATTTTTAATGAAAGTCGCGTCGCATGGTAATCACGTTTGTTTCTAGAGAACTCTTCAAACCGCAAAATTATCCAATTATGCTCCAGGAAATGAGGGAGAAAATCCTAATAATAATCGCTGGTTGAAAAATATCACCAGCGAACTCTCGACCGTTTAATTGCGCGCTGAAGTACAAAGCATATTAGTTCACGATCATATTTTCTTTCACTTCTCTTTCCCTCAATTGCCCGTCCCTCTTTCTCTTTCTCTCTCTATCACACCTTTTGAGATATATAGTTACATAAGCCTGTGAATTATCTTACATAAAATAAAAAAAGAATTGACTATTTTTATTAATTCAAAGTATTGTAATAATCAATAATTTAATACATAAATGTCATAATTTTATATACATTTATATACAAAAACTTAAAAAGTTATATTAACAATTTATTTAAAAAAAGAGGCTTTTCTGCCATGTCCTGTTTGAGTTATAAGCATTTTGACAATCAACTCTGTACGACAACCAGGTTTCTCCTACACTTAATTATCAAAGCTAAAACTATTTAAATACTAGAACTATTTAAATACGAGATAAATAATTTCAGCATGAATAACCAATTACTTTCTTTTTTTTAAATCAATTTTTTGCTCATCCTTTCTTTTTTATCTGATATCCTCTTGGCATTCGCAGGTTGTCATAATATTCGTCTCTCTTCCCTGGTTTGTAGGTATTAAATTGTAACAATTTTTGAGTAATATTTGTACCGCAATTATATATTTTTTAAACAAACATATCTATAATAGTTGTATAAAAAAATATCCAGCCTATTGTCTCAAACATTTAATAAAATTAGTAATTAATTTGAATTAGTATTTACTAGAGACATATTATAGGACCATGTGATAACACAAACTATAGAAATCAAAGCCTTACATGGTCTAGCTGGATTAAATGTTTGTATGATTCTTGTGTGAATTTATATACTACATATGTAGTCCACAGAAACGCATGCCGAAATGATTTTTTGGTCTTTGAAAATGCTAACTACTAAATTACCGCAGTAATATCACAAGTTAAATTGACGTATCAAGCATTTAAGATCCAGCTAGACCGTGTAAGGCTTTGATTTCTATAGTTTGTATTAAACTAAAAACATATACAGATTAAATTTTAGAAATATATAACATGTATTAAGGTGTCCGGAAAGTTCGTGCCGCAAAAGATTTAAATTTAATAAATAAAATTAAAAATTTAAATCTACGTTTCAATTTTCCTTCAAAATCAGCACGAACTTTCCAGACAACCCACAATAGTACAGGCGATAGAAATCAACGCTAGTTATCAAGTAGGTTATCAATTCTTAATATTAAATATATAAACCTTTACTTTGGCCATTTCTACTCATGGTTTGAGTCTTTATCAGCAATCTTTCCGTCCTAACGCAACGGTTGGATTACAAATTAAATCTCCAACGTTTTTCCTTTCAAAAAATTGAATCGCTAACTGTTGCGTTGTAAGTCACATACTCACAAAGTTTGAAAGCTGAGTGGTAATGAAAACTCAAGCTGAAATTATATAAATGATTAAAATATTGTATGTATGAGATTAGAAAGTTAATAATCACTTCATACAGACGACGCCTCAACACTAAACAATAAATATGTCATATGCAACATTTTGTACATTGTTAATAAATTAAAAATTATCGTCAAAATTTTAAAACATTAACTGAGAGAACTATTTGTGTCCTGTCATTTCAACCATCGGTTGACAATCCAACCGTTGTGTTAGGGGGAAAGATGGCTGACGAAGTCAAACCATGAATAAAAACGTCCAAAGTCAAGGTTTATTTTATTGTTATTTTGTAATTTCTCATATACAAATTTATTAAAGTATATGGTCCATTTTATTAAGAATTTTAATTATAAATAAAAGAAATCAATACAATTGAAAAATTAAAACATAGCAGAAATAGCTAAAATGACATATCAATTGCAAATGATAGATTTATGGCATCATTCTAATTAAGACCTTTTAGTATTTACTGATTTGTTACTTTTTTATAATATTAGCAACTGTTTATAAGTCCATACTGCAATTTAAAAAATGGAATCGTTAATGAAATAACGATTATTAACAGTCATGTGATTAATTTTAAGTATCAATCATCATTTAAAAATAAATTTTATATGATATATATGGAATATTTTTATTTATGCTAAAATTGTAAAACAGATAATTTAAGAATACATTAATAAAAATACATAAGTTTTCTTAAAGTATAAAAATAAATGTTTGTAACATGTAATTACATATTTTTATTAAATAAATCTAGTATTAATATTTTATTATAGAAACATTTTGTAAAGAACAATTTTTTTTTACATGTAACGAAAATGTTAATTTATAAAGGAAAATCGCCGATATTGACATAGATCTCTAAGGAAATACGAGAGTCGTTTGGAAGTTTTGAATCTCAACAGGAAGATGGCATTACTCATCAAAACCATTCTGATACTATAATCGTATATTTTGAAAAATACCTGTGAAAATTGTATTGTGGACGTTCAGTTGTTTGACAATCATTTGTGCCAATCGATGTCAGTGTTTTTAAAAATATGGAAAAAAATCAAATATCGTCGATCGCCATAACAAAAATTTACGAATTGCGATTCGAATTAATTAAGTTCGATTAACTATCCACTGTATTCAAATCTGATCCCCAATGACTTTTTCCTGTTTCCTACGTTCCAAGTTAGGCTCGGAGGACACAGATTTCATTAAACAAAAACTGATATCGACTAACACAAATGACTCTCAAACAACAACTGAGCATCCAAAATGGCTACAATTTTCACAAGTATTTTGCAAAATGTAGTACAATTGTAGTACCAAAATGGATTTTGATGAGTATTGCCATTTTCATGTTGAGACTCAAAACTTTTCAAACAACTCTCGTATCCCCTTATTTTATCAAAAACTGTTTTATGTATTGCATATTTTATTAATACTGATAAAAACATGATCTATTTAGATGATTAAGGACTGATTGTTCTACTTTTCGATAAATTTTACTCATTAAGTAAATAACAAGATTATCCAATCGCATGGATTGCCAGATTTACCTAATGAATAAAATTGATCGAAAAATGAAATAATCGGCCCATAAAAAATAAAAATTCATTATTCATATATTTATTTCTACATAAAATCAGCTAAAAATAAATTCTACAAATACAGAAATATAATTCTTACTTTTTCTTTGCAATTTAAGAAGTTTAAATAAGTGTTTATATTATTGATAATACATTGTTTTATAAATCAGTTATTTATATTTTTTCTTTTTTATTTTTTTCATAATACGATTTTAAATAATTTTAAAATCGGAGTGCAACCTTAGCCAGCACATCTTATAAGCTTTGTAGTGTTGCATTGTAAGGTTAATAAGTCTTATCAAAACTAAAGGCAATTGTGAATTTATGGAAAAATTCTAAAAAGAAGAAACTCTTGCGTTACATATTTGCATTTTGTAAGACAGAACAAAGTATACATGTAAATCAACAAAAAACATTTTATATTAAAGTAAAAAAATTTTAGAAAATCTTATACAATATATTCATTTGTATAAATAGTAATTTATATAGATGATTAATATATATAATATACCAGGTGTATAAGCTTAAATCCGCTGTTTGTTCATGGCATTAGTGAGTGTGCCCCTGGGCACACAACACTTTTTTTTATGTGTTTAATATTTGTCAATATTAACGAGTGCACATCATCAGCAATTTCATATAATAACATACATTTTTTCTTTCGTAATCATGTCTAGTTTTTTGCTAAAAAAAAAGCATATGTGAGAAGCTTTGCTTTTCTGTTTCAATTTGAAGAAATCGGCTGCCGAATCGTATCGAATGCTTGTGGAAGCATGTCTATAATAATGCTTTATCGGAACGCAGAGATTGGTTTCACCGGTTCAATGACGACAATTTTGACCTGAGTGACAAGAAGCGTAAAAATGGGCTCAAGAAGGTTGAGGACTGTCAATTGCAGGCTCTTTTGGACGAGGACGATACCCAATCCCAAAAAATGCTTGCCGAGCAATTGGGTGTTTCTCAAGCAGCCATTTCCATGCGGCTACATGCCATGAGGAAGGTTCAAAAGATCGGAAAATGGGTGCCGCATGAACTGAACGATAGGCAGATGGAGCGACGCCAAAACACATGCCAAATTCTGCTTGCCAGACAAAAAAGAAAGTCGTTCCTTCATCGGATTGTGACAGGCGATGAAAAGTGGATCTATTTTCAAAATCCTAAACGCAAGAAATCTTGGGTTGATCCCGCCCAACCATCAACATCTTCCTCAAGACCAAATCGTTTCGGACGAAGACGATGCTGTGCGTTTGGTGCGATGGGATCAGGAAGGTGTCATCTACTACGAGCTGTTAAAACTGTTAAGTTGATAAAACTGTTAATGCTCATCGCTATCACCAACAACTGATCAAATTGCACCGTGCTCTGCGGAAAAAAGGCCGCATCGGAAAAGACATGACAAGCTGATTTTCCTTCACGACAACGCACCATCGCACACGTCAACAATGATCCAAAACTACTTGGAGACATTCAACTGGGAAGTGCTATCCCATCCCGCTTACTCACTAGACCTGGCACCTTCTGACTATCACCTGTTTTCGTCGATGGGTCACGCGCTTGCTGAGCGGCATTTCGATTCTTACGAAGACATCTGAAAATGGCTTGATGAGTGGTTTGCCTCGAAAGATGAGGAATTTTTTTGGCGTGGTATACACAAATTGCCTGAAAGATGGGAAAAATGTATAGTTAGCGAAGGCAAATACTTTGAATAAATTTGTTTCTGCTTCCTAAGAAAAAAAAATGTGTTTTTTTGATTAAAAAACAGCGAATTTAAGCTTTTACACCTGGTATATACGATAATTAAATAATTAAATAATATATAATAATATATTTGTATAATGCATATGAGGCATTCTCCATGAAGCAGACCCCCTCCCTCGCCCAGAACAGTTTTGAAAAAAACGAGGTCTGCGACGGTCCAAATTAAAGCTTGTGGCATCTACTTTCAAAAGCCGTCTGGCTTTTTTCCAAATTCAAAATGGCGTTTTCAAGATGGCGGCCGATTTCATAGTAATCTTAGCAAAATTCAACTTCCACCTCTCAGTAATGCATTACAGTGAAAAATAATCCGAAAATAATCTGAAGTTATCACGTTTGGGTACATCATCATGTTAACATAGATTTGATCTTGATCCCTTTTTCAAGATCATATGACCCTGCATCAATCTTATAGGAAAATGTCTTTCTGTGGATTTAGCTAATTATTGGATATGATGTTCTCTTCATTCTGAATAAATGTCTCAATGGGCACAATTTGATTCTATGAGCCATATTTTCGCGCTATAAACCTTGAAAGATCCAATCATGTAAAATCTGGACCTTTCTCCGCTTCACGGAAAATGCCCTACATATATAATAATTAAAGAAAAAGAATAGAAATTTTTACTTATCTTACGAAGGTTAATTATTACAAAATTACAAATAATAAAAATATTATTATAAAAACTACTATATTATCTAATAGAAGACACTTTCTAATTTATATTTATATCTTAAGTTTTATTTTTAATTTTTGTTTAGGAAATATTGTTCAAAAAACAAAGTGATATCGATATCAACGATCTTTTTCCAATAAGAACATCTGATAAAGATAATTTGATACGAATATTCACTAATTCTTTATTACAAAAAAATTCGTTTGAAAAAAACTCGTAATGATTTACATATTATGGATTGTATGGAAATGTTCATTATTCGCAAACGATGCGTGACACGGTAACAATGTGCGTCGAATAATCCAGCGTTAAACGTAAAATCAAATATTTGTCACGTGAAAATTTCATGCTCAGCGTCGTCCAATTATTAGAAGTTGCTGTTTCTATACAGCATAAATCAATCTAGTGATATTATTTGTAGACATTGTAAAGTTCGAGCAAATTGCTCGAATATGAATCTAATTTATTTGTAATATACACGATGTAATCAGGAAGTTCCGAGACTGAATTTTTTTTGGACGTACTAATAGCGCCATTTAATTTCAATGTTGCAATAATAGGACTAGTATATAATAAAATTTCGTTAGTATTCCATATTTTTATGTCACTATCGAGCAATTCATGTGCAATATATATTTTAAATTTCTAAGATTTATTGGCTGTCACGAATTTTGGCACAAAAAATGTGGAAGTCTCATGAAAAAGAGACCGCGATAAAATTCTGTTTCAAACGTGAGAAAAGCTCATCAAAAATGTTCACAATGATACGAAATACATGTGAAAAAGTCTTTGAAGTATGAACAACAATCAAAAATGAAGATGTTGATCGATTTATTTGATTTGCAAGGATTCATCCACCATAAATTCGTGTGGTGCCGGAGATCAAACTATAACTCTCCTGCGAGATCATGAATTATCTTATGAAAACAATCCAAGTATAAGACCAGAAATACATATACAAGTAAAAAAATGATTCCTTTTGCACGCTACACATTTTCATCGCTTATTGTGACAAAATTCTTGGTAAAAAATCCGTTATACTAATCATCCGTTCTACTTGCCGAATCTGATCCTATATACTTCTTCCTTTTTCCAAAACTAAAAGCGGTCCTTAAAAAGGTCTATTTCGGGAATATAAAGTTTATTAAGAATAACTTGATAACACTGTAAAAACCATTTTGAGGAGTATTCTAAAGTCTTCCAAAAGTTATATAAACGCGTATAGAAAGAGAAGGAATGTATATTAAAAATTAAAAAATAAAATTTTGTTTATCTGCAAAATTCAATTGTTTGTAGCATCAGTCTCGAAATTTTTTTGAATATACCATAATTTTTTTGAATATATCATAATAAGCTCTAATATATGTATTATATGTATTGTAATAAACACAATGTTGGTACAATAAATTACGATGAAAAAGGTAGGGATATTACAAATAGAGTGTTGAAGCCTATGCACAGAGCATTCTATAATAATAAATTGTAGCAATATTGCAATATTACTAGAATGCTTTGTGCTATATAAGTTCTAATTTATTTTTTCAGCATAAAAGATAAAAATATTCTATATATTATATATTCTATATAAAAATATTCTATATAAAAATAACTGATTTTTTAAAGTGATTTCTAATTAAATTGTTGATCGGTAAATCTATTAATAATTTATAATAATTGCTCATAATGATTAATTATTTTATTTTACTAATTTTATTAACATTACATTTTTTAAATAAATTGCAATATGTACTTATATGGAGAGAAAAAATTTGCTTTAAATACTAATCTTATTACCAACGGTAAATTCCATTTGCAAATATAGAGATCGCAAATTACTTGCAAATGTAACAAATATTTTTTTTCTTTTTCGCATTCACTACAAAAATTATTTGCAACAAATGCAAAATATTTATTATATATGCCGATTTGTTTGCTATGTACAATATAAACAGCAAACAAATTTGACAATTAAATTTTGCAATTTTTTTGCAAAAATATAAACAACGTAAATACTTTCTTGTAAATACTAATTTAAATTATTTTTGATTTGATTAAATTTTTTGAGATAATAGCCTTAGTAGAAATTTCCTCGTCACAATACTGGCCAATGCCACGATACTTTACCATTGCTTTGTCACGCCATAACTATTTAAAAAAAATCTGATTCATAAGAGGTCTTATTCATAATCTGATTCATAAGAGGCGCCTAATATGGACCTGATATGGAAATGATTTAGCATTCGTAGTAAAATTTACTAAAAAGTCTAACATGGTTCATGACAGACGCAGGCTGGCATCTCATATGAAAATATGACCGCAGCGCTTTATAGCGTCATATTTCATGACTATGATAGATTTTCTAACTTGAATAGTCATAAACTTTAATTATTAATAACTCAGGCTCGCGGGACGCTTAAAGTGAGCTTCTTTGTACTAAATTTTTTTTTATTTAAAATCACATCAAATAAGCTTAATTTTATTGAAGTGGGCTAAACTGAATTATAACCCTTTTTTCTTGTCAAATTTTTATTTTTACACGAAAAATCAATAAAATTAGGCTTACTCGATGTATCTTTTTTTTCATAACAAAGAAATCTGGAGAAAAAAGTCATTCTGTCATCTGAAATATTAATCTAACGACTATTCAGATTAAAAAATCTGTTACAGTCTGATGCTGACCAGTATCGTGCGAGGACAATCGATGGGAAAAACAGCAACAAGAACAGACTGGGGAAAGAAAACACAAACACAAATAGCACAGTCAAAGTCGGTCACACTTAGTTCAAAAATAAAACACTCAGATCGTAGCGAGACGAAACACGGTCGAACGATCTCTTGAAACTGAGGACAACTGCTTTTTTTCATTATCATTTCTAACTAACAAAGGAACGACGAAAGAAAGTATTTTTCCTTGATTGCTCTAAATTAGTCTAAATTTTTATCAGTAGATCGGGCATCGAAAAAGAATCGATACGCATTGTGCCGTTTGCTCAGATATTCAATAGTTTAAGAGATATTAAGGTGATTTGTCCAAATATGATGAAAAAACAAAATATCTTCAAAATTTATATAAAACTAATTTAAATATTAATAAATGTCTGTATAAAGTTTGGGATCGATTTACTATGTTATTGAGTATAAAATATCGGTTAGAAAATTACCTTTCCACTCGATGTTTAACATTGCATTATGGCGGTCAAGATGCGTTTGCACATCTATACATCGAAAGCTAATAATGTATGAGACAAAAATTCGATTCCAAATTTGAGAAACATTAATTTACCATCTGCTTAATTATGCCGCAAAGGTAAGGTGCTCTCGACCGTATAGTATTGAAATACGATCATGTAAAAAAATGTAATTTGACTTTTCGATTTATATTCGAGCTTGTAGGCAACGCTCTTCGAACGTTAGCGATTCTGTATAGATTGTAATATCGCATAAGTTCTTCCAAATAATATGTAATAGAATATTGCTTACTACTGGATGTTATAACAAATATATTTACCTTCTAACTTAGCAAGTCGCGGGATCAAGAATAAACATGCAACATTGCTACATCTAAACTTTGGCTTTTCTACGCTGATGAAATAGTATTTAGTATTTCTGTATTTATTATTATTTTAATTATATTGAATTTAATTATTAAAAAGAGTGCAATAGAATTTAAAAAATCAAGTTTTAAATGTTATGTTATACTATTTCTGATATTATCAATCTTTTTATTAAAAATGTCAGCTTGACTAATAGTCGAGTTAGAACCACCTTAAGCTATAAAATTGGTCGAATTACACTCTTAAAACTCTAGATCGCTAATTTAAATGTCAGTAGATAATTTTTTTTTAATATTAGCATGTTTTATAATAAGCCTTTAGAAAGTTTAAAAATATTTATAAACATTTTTAAAAAATTTAGAAACATTTAGAAAATGATACATTAATAGAATTTATATATAAGTTGTTTTTGAATGAAAAGTCAGTTTAAAATTAATTCTTTGTGTTTTTCTGATTAAAAATGATGTAAAAAATGTATAATATTTATTATATAGGTAAAATTTAAAAAAAATATAAAAAAACATTTAAAGAATTGTCACTACTGAGATTTAAACCGGCGATCTAGAGTTTTAAGAATCAGTTTCATAACTTAATATCTTAAACTATTATGTGTCTGAGCAAAATATGTATCGATTTTTTTTTCGATGCTCAACCTATTGGCAAAAATTCAGAACAATCGAGAAAAATCATCTCGCGTTGTTCCTTTATAAGTTAATAAATATCTTGTAAGTTAATAAATACCAGCCTATTATTTCGTTTTCATATAATCTGCTCAAATATTAATAATATTAAACTGTAAGCAGAGACATGAAATTAAGAATGGTTATAATAGCAGGTAAGTTGACAGACAATGACTCGATCACAAGCGTGCGATTAGCTCAATGTAAGTGTGTTAGATTACCGTTCTAGGAATAAGTTCAAATCTTACCGGCGCGCATTTTTCAATAATTAATTACAGTTAATAAGACAGAATGCGAAACAGTAAATAATATAAATTGCATTGGAAGAATAAAAAGTAATAACAACAAAAAAAATAATTTTTTTCATTAAGATATAACTGTAATCTTTTTATTACATAAATTACATAAATATTATTATATAAAAAATTGTTTTTATTTAAGAAAATTTCTTATTACAAAAATTTCTTATTATAAAAAATATGTTTCTTTCATTAAAAAAAATAGTTGCAATCCTATATAAATTATATTTTTAATTCTAATAGAAAGGAACAATTAAAAAACTTCTTTAAATCGAAGAAATCGAGTCGATGTTGATTCCATTATTATTTCTTAATTTTTAATGTGCCAGGCCAATCCATCCGTATGTCACTCGCCATCACTAAACAAAATGTGATTCTGGTATGGCACTTGCAAGTTTGCCATGCCAGCTCTTAATATGGCAGTATGACATCCATGCAAAGGTCTACTCTACTATAAACATACTCTACTAGCTCCTTATCTAAATTTCTACCAGGGAGACTGAATATTTTTTTTATATAACTATCACAGATATATTTAATAAGAAAGAATATAAGTGCGATGATCATTTCAAAATAGAATCACAATATGTCTACAATCTGTATTGCTACGATGCGAAATATTATGACAACGGAATCTGCAAGTGTTAAGAGAATGAACAAGATGAGAGAAAGAAAAAAAATGAACAAAAAATAGAAAAAGAAGAATAATTAGTCATTCGTGGCAAAATTATTTATTTCGTATTTAAATAGTTCTAGCTTCGATAATTAAGTGTATGTAAGTGATTTAGATATATCTACAATAAATCTCTTGCAATTTCTTGCTAACAATTTGCGTATGTATGTGTCTGTGTAATATAAAAGAAAAGCGATTTTCCTAAAAATTCAAAATATTTTAATAATTATATAAGATAAGATCGCCAAAAAATACGTATCACTTAAGAGTACACATTGACTTCATCAACACACCGCTTAAGAGTAGGGAAAACCGGAACTAGTAGGCTCATTTTTCAGTTTCGAATTTTTACAGACCAAATTAAAAGACTTATCGAAAAAATGAATTCTATACCAATTACTACATACATTTGACTATCTAATAATATTTTAATAATAAGGGAAACCTTATTATTAACTAATATGAAAAAAATGCATTTTTATAATGCATTTCTTCGGGACCGCGATAAAGTAATTAATGGTATGGGATAACTTGATTAAGATTAGTAAAAATGAAGATTAATATATTTTAACCTACATCTTTCGCTACATATTAATAAAACTTTTATAAAAATATATTTTAAACATAAATATTCATTTTGCAGAACAACGCTTCTTTTTGTTAAATTCGTTTTGTACAAAAACAAATGACAGTCGAATGAGCCTAGTTTTATCAAGATTTGATGTAAGGGAATTAACTTATAACATTTATCAGGAGATAAATCTCTTTAAACCAATTAAATATTGAATAGATACTGTAAGAGTTGTCACTAAATGAATCATATAATCATGCTGTGATTAGCCTACTCTCTCTGTTCATTTTTTAAAAACATTAACAGTATATGATAACAAAGACAGATAAATAAAAAAAATCTGGACTTTATTAAATAAGAATACACTTATTATTTAAATAGAAATAAAATATCTTAAACAATCATATACGACTGGAAAATAAAAACTTTAAAAATAAAAATATTTACTTATTGTTAGATGTACGATTTTTTTAAATTGTAGCGTAACTTCTATCATAAGATGTGTTCGCAATGAGATGTTACAGCAGATTGAATGGCAGTCGCTACTGCGTACTCAAACACATTTACGCATGTCTTGTGTGTTTTGTTTTTAACGTAGCCTCGATTATTCTACTTACCCCTACAGTCTACAACCCCTACGCATTAACCCAATCTATTTTTTAAATATTTATTTAATGTAAAAAATATAAAATAAATATTTAAGAAATAATTTTTAATATTGTGTGCTATTTGAGGAGCTTTATAAGCTGCAATGTAACTCATATAGAACGTGAAAATTTTTGATTTTTCAATTTATAAAAGATAGTTGTAGAAAAGATCATTTAAACAGCGCTAAAAGAGATATATTAGGAGTGTGATTTAGTTTTGCAAGATATGGCACTAATGTCAGTGTTTTCAAAGACATTCCAATCGCACCTATTATTTCTTAATGCTGTACTATTACTCCATGATATTTAGTCATTTATTAACAATAGACGCAGTAAACATCGTATTTATACCATTTAAAGAATGGAGCTTCTTAAAGAGTATTTTAGATGTGTGTTGCTTTTGTTTTTTAATCAAAAGAAAACGGCGGCTGAAGATCATAGAATTCTGATAGAAACTTATGATAATGTTGCTCCATCAATTAAGACATGTGAATATTGATTTAGACGATATTTAAAAAGTAGTGATGACGACAAAAATCGCTCGGGACAACCAAAAAAACTGGAAAATGCAGATTTGTAAGTATTATTAGATGAAAATCCACAATTCACTTAAGGAACTTGCAGAGGATTAAATGTTGATCGTACAACAGATATTATTAAATGATTATATAATATAAGAAAGATTCACAAAGAAAGAAAATGAGTTTCACATCAGTTATCGAAAAATGACATTGCGAACCGATTGAACATTTGCATTTCGTTGATCACCAAAAAAAAAGAGTTTTTTTGTATTGTTCGAATTGTTACTGAGGATGAAAAATGAATCTATATTTTGATAATCCCAAACGAAAATAATCATGTGTCTAAACTAACCAGCAACATTCACTTCAAGTGACGAGTTAACGCATAGGCAAACAAGGCATTTGCCTAGGGCAATAAATTTGAGGGGGTGGCAAATTTTTGAAAATAGAAAATATTTATACAGTTGAGATAATGTTTAATTTGTTAATCTAACGTTTTTGCACGAGTTACCAAGCATATTTTATTAGAAACAATATTTTAAGTATACAAGTATACAAAAATGTATTATATTTATATTATTTATTAGGATTATTAAATTTTTTACCAACTAATGTGGGGGTATAAACTCTTTTTTCCTTTTATCAAATTTATAAAATTATGTTAATTATATTAATGAAGCCTGGGACAACTAGATATTGATGTCCAAGAATGGCAAAATGCTTAATCCATTACTGACTTTGAGGCGCAATATTCACAGTTTAAAGACATTACTGTGTATTTGGTGGAATCAATAAATAAACTCATGTATGATTTTATAACTAGGCCAATGTTGGGCTAACATCGAATATTAACTTTCGACTGTGGGCTCAGTATTGATGGTCACGTTAATGTCGGCATAATAACCAAATAATAAGATCGGCCCAGATTGAATGCCGATCGAGCTGAGCTTAGAAGTCGATTCAATGTTAAAATGCCAAGGTTAGGCCGACCCTACTCATCAACATCAGCCCAATGTTGCATGCCAGTATTGAGTTGATACTGCTCATTGACATCGATTTAGTATTGGCTGCAACGTCGGATCGACGTCGGCATAATATTTAAATGATAAGAGCGGTCCAACTTTAAAAGCTAGTGTCGAGCAAACATTGGTCACCGACACATTGGATACCAATGTCGAGCACTGCAATATTTGTAAAAAGATATTTATTTTTTTTAACTAAAGATATTTTATATATAAAATGTTGTAAGTGTATGATGAGATTTTACTTGAAATTAGATATTTAAATTAATTTCGAAAAACACATTTACCTTTTAGAGTTTTGAACTTAAGTACATAAGTCTCCTATTTTACGTGTTACATCACTTCTCCCACTGATAAATTATGTTACTTATTAATTATTGCCGAATCTTGCTTGATATTGAACATTGGGCCAAAATTGGCGACACCACGGCAAATTGACTGTCCTTAATCGAACACAGCACGATATCGATCTAGACTACATTAATCAATTCTTATTCGATAATGATCATTGTCGGGCAAATGTTGCCAACGTTTGACAATGATCACTAACGAATAAGAATCAATTAATGTAGTCTAGATCGATATCGACCAATTATTACGTCAATTATGGCGTGACGTCGGCCCACAGCTTATGTTAGCCGACTCTTATCTGAAAATAATTTTAGGCCATCGTTGGACCAACATTGGGCCAGTAGTCATATCAATCACGACGTCAACCCATCTGAAGACTTTAGACTAGCGTCGAGTTAGTGTTAGGCCAACGTTAGCAACATATTGACAACTGAGTTACATCAATCATAGCGCAACATTGGACAAGCTATTTTAACACACTTACTTAACCCTTACCTTACAAGATGGGTCACTAGTGACCGAACAATTCCTGTTTTGTGCCTTGTTTCTATGAGTCGGTAATTATACTACATTTTATTATTTTCCAAAATAAAATTCCAATATTTATTCTAGAAAGTTGAAATGTGAATATGTATGTTGATGAATTTTTTGAATCATTCTGAATAGGTGAAAAAAATGAATGGATCTAGTAATCCCCCATTTGTATGGATGAGGTAAATTATTTCTTGTAGGGTAAGGATTAATGACGACGCTCGGACCGACGCTTGACAGTATGTCGACCGGTTGTCATGTCAATTACTACACAACGTCGGCCCAGGCTACGTTAGCCGATTCTTATCTGAAGACAACTTTAGGACATCGGTTGCCGACAAAGTGCTAACATTGGTCCAATGTTGGCCCGACGATAGCCTAAAATTGCTTTCGGATAGGAGTTGGCTAACAACTTGAGTCAATGTTGGCCCAACGTTGTCTCAATGGTAGTAGCCTTTTTTTTTGGTGAAGCAAGGAAAATGCATATCATCCAGTCTGTGAGGAACAGAGATCTGGGAATTATGTAGGATTTGCACCCGTTAAAACCCTCATCAGTATCCTTTCTAAGTTCACTTTAAGGGCGCCCTGGGCATATGCAGCATTCTTCCGGGATGCCTTCGGGTCCGTCGATTGCCGCCGACCCTTCGCCGGCGACTTTTAAAGGAGAGACCCTTTTCAGACCTCTTTTTTAGATAAGAGAGAGGGAGAGCATCATTCTTTATTCCGCTTCTCCTTTGTGTATATGCAAAGCCAGAGTTCGATTTACCACTCCCCAATCCCATCACCTTCCGGCTGCAAAAAAAAATGTGGCCGGCTCATACATTATCGCATCAATGACGACATCTTATCGTCCATACTCTACGCTTCAGAGCTGCGAGAGTTAGATCAGACAGCTGAATCGTCTGAATTATATCATCCATTCATACCGATCTTTGCGGGGGTATCCGCGAAACAACAGTATTTGCCCCGAACTTAATGGGGGGCACGTAACTCGCCCAGAACGTCGGGAGATTGATCTACGCTCCCGACTATCCCAGGGCGGACAGGGTCGTCACTTCCTTCCTCCGTGCAGGGTCTGATGCTAATCCAATGGGGCGACGAATAGTCCTCTCAGATCTCAGAGCGTCGGGACGCTGTTGGACAGGAATGCCGTCCTTCCCTTCACGCGGGATCTTACTCCCTTTCTCTCGCGTTTGACCGCATGCTTTGCTTGCAGAAGGAGGAAATCCTTCCAAATCCTCTTGCTCTCCACCATCTTTCTGATCAAAGTGGGAAGCAGGAAGTCTTTTCCCACTACAGCTATTAGGGCACCGCACTCCATCTGTCACGCTAGACACTCGGCGAGCGTGTGCTGCGTAGTGTTCCTGTTGACTGCGCAGTGATGGCACTATATTCCTTTCCTATGCAACAGGTATTCCCCGAAGCACTCCCCCATGGCCTATGAGCACCTGCATCGCCCTGTAAGACAGTCCCTCTCCCCTTGGCCTGTATACCCATTTAGTAAGGCCGGATGACTTGGACAACCGAGCATTGGAGAACTGAAGATCGTCGAGCCTATCTTTCCATTCCTCGATTGTTATAATTCTCACCTGTACTTCCTCGCACCTCCTCTCGATGACTCGAGGAGCTTTGAGCCATGCCGATTTGATCCACAGGTAGATCTCGGCCTGGCTCTTGATCAATAAATCAGTCAAGGGGATCCCCGCACGGCGGCACACATTGTCCTATACGCGCGATTCGCTGGACCAATCTCCACTGAATTCTGTTCAGGGTCCGTTTAATGTGGATATTGACTCCGCCTTCTGGATCTAAACTAGAGCTCCATAGAGGAGCTCCCTTAGGACGGTATGCATATAGAGCCGCTGCACCGGAGCATAAAATCGATGAGGGCATCGACCTATTTGTCCAATCTGGGAGTTAGAGCTTCAAAGTAAGTCCTAAACTTCTATTGAACTGTTTGAGGCCTAGGTATTTCAACTTAGGCATTACCTGAACAGGGACTGTTCCTACTATTATTTGGACCGGGGATGGCGCCTCGCGAGAGTTGCAAGAATTTCTAGCTTCTGTCTTGTGGGGAGTCACTTCCAGTCTAATCCTTCTTATTGAGTATTGCACAAGCAATATTCGCTTTTGCTACAGTTTCCTCCCTAATCCGTCTCCCCGGCCAGGATTAGAGTGTCGTCTGCATAGCAGACTAACTTATAACCGGGGAGGAGGGCGATGCGGAACACCACGTCGTATCCGATGTTTCAGAATAGGGATCTTTAAACGGATTCCTGTGATACTTCGCATGTCGTCTCCGAGCTTTGCTGGAACCCATCTTTGTCAAAATATTCCAGCAACCTTCCCCAGAAATCAATCATAATGGAAACCAGATAAGGAAGGACATCGTGTCATGGTATTCGAGCGCCTCCATTATCTAATTCCAGAAGAGGATGTTGACAATATCTAACGATATCACAAGCATCAGCCTCCCTTCGTCTCCCACCATATCTCTCGCGAGGGTATGCACCTGCCGAATAGAATCGACCATCTAGCGGAACCTTCCTCGCAGAACCTATATTGATTCGGCGAAAGGTTGGAGCCTCTTCCGGATCAGGTGCTGCACGATGCAGCTTGCGTGATACGCTCTAAGAGCTTACTTGCATCGTCCAGTAAGTATATCGACCTATAGGCCAATGGAGAATTGCCGGCTCATCTTTCGCAGGAGGATTAGCCTTTTTCCTTTGCCTTTTTCCATTGGGAAGGGGGGGGGGAGGGGGAGGAGACTTCCCTTTTTCTGAGGCAATTGTTGAACATGCTCTAAAGAATACACACTTTCATAATTTCAAAGCGGTACGAAAATTTGTTGAAAATTGGATCAACTCTAAAGAAAAATCTTTTTACCACGTCACGGAATCCATCTTTTGCCAGAAAAATGTGAAAAAGTTATACAAAATGAAGGAAAATATTTTGAAGTTTAAAGTATTCGTTTATTATGTTGTTTAAATAAATCAATTTTTGAGAAAAATCTTTCAAAACTAAATCACACTTCTAATACTAAATTTTATGATTTTAACCATTTTTTTATTGTATTTTTTACGAATAAATTGTTTTTACATTAAATTATTACTTTGTAAATCTATTTCTTTTATATTGTGTATTTTATATGTGTATACATGTCTTTGCTCTGTATTTATGATGTATTTACTTACAAGGGAAGTTCCAAATGTCCAATTAGTTTAAAAAAAAATAATGATTAGAAATTATAATATTCTACCTTCCATTAACTAAAATGAATGTCATTCGTTCGGAACATTTAATATTTGTTAGAAAAATGGATTCAAAGTTTCGAAAATGAGTTTAAATGATATTATTGCATAATTTCTTTTACTTTTTGGGTTTTTTTACATACGTGTGAGTAATATACGTAAGTGGAATAGAAAAAAAACTTGAGTCTCAATTCTAATGACGGGTTGAACATTTTTTTATTTATCTCTTGCAAAGTTCGAATTACGTTTGGATGTGATACACTTATAAAGTTGTGTAAATGTATAAAAGTACACATATAAAAGTACACATATTTTCCTTTTATACATTATCATAATGCGCACACACACACGCACACACACACACACACACACACACACACACACACACACACACACACACACACCACCACACTACCACCACCACCATCACCACCACCACCACTACCACCACTATCACCACCACCACCACCAATCTCACCCTCCACTACCACCACCACCACTACTACTATCACACACAATTAAAGAATAAAATTTGATAATTACATATGTAACTCAAATAATTATAAATTAAAAAAACAAGAATAAAAGGAAAATATATAAGTAAGAAAATACATGTATTTTATATGTACATATGTACATATAACACTACATATACGTTCATATGTATGTAACTTTATAAATATATCATATTCAAACGCAATTCGAACTTCGAGAGGGAAAAATTCAATAGAATCAATCAACATTCATTGGAATCGAGAATCTAAATTTTTCCTTTCCACTTACGTATATTACGTATGTATGTAGAAAAAACCAAAAAGTAAAAAAATTTCAAAAAAATGTCATGTTTAAATCCATTTTCGGAACCGCTTATAGCGGACTTTAAGTTCATTTTTCTAACAGATATCAAAACGAGCAAATGGCATTCATTTTAATTAATAAGAGATAGAATACTGTAATTTTTAATCGTTATTTCTTCAAAATTAATTGAACAACTAGTAACTTTTCTTGTTAATATCTATAATCTAATAGTTATTATATCTATAATCTAATAATTTTTAAGGTTATATTAAAAGTAAAAAATGACATGATAGTATGCATTTGAAAAACTTGATTCAGCCTTGAAAAACAGTAATGATATAGATAATAACAATAATATAGTTTACATATTTTGTAATGTTTTGTTGTATTAAAATTCTAAATTGAAAATTGGATTTATTGTCAAAGCTACTCTCTCCAGATCTATACTGATTGATTGCGCTGGGATCGAAAACTGACCTATAGAAACTCTGCATATAAAAAAACTTTTGATATTTATAAAAATGTACATTCAATCAAAAATAAATGCTTTTTTATCTTGATTAATATTATTTTTATAATAAGCAACACTTTTTTTATAGTTCATTTTTTAGAAGACACTTGCCTAAGAATATGCATTTTCATCTTCTTATAAGTTAATAAAATTTTCTGCAAAAATGAATGTTTGTATCAAATTGATATTTGACAAAACTTTAGTTGAGACTGTAGAATAGTTTATGCAGCATTTTATTTTCAAACTCGAGTTCTTATACAAGTTATACACATAAAAGAAAAAATGCGTAAATTCTTATCCTATATATGCAATCTTACCTTACATATGTATATAAAATTATATAATTATTTATATAATTATATATACTTATCTGTAAAAAAAATAAATCACAAAATTTATCATAATTTTTAATTGCCTAGTACAGAGCATACTAATAATACTGCAATAATGTTGCAATGTCACTACAATATTACTAGAATGCTCTGTGCTGTAGACTTTGACATGCCATTTGTGGTACTCCTGTCTCTTTTTATAATGTTGCTGATATTGTAACGCTTATTATATTGTATTATGAAGTTTTAAAGATTAATTAATATCAAATTATATACATTCTCTCACGTACATATAGCATTTATGAAAATACTTGTGCAGATTAATGTGTTACTTATGAAGTAATTGCGCATTTTGAATTCGTTGTTATATGCAACGAAGATTATCGTATCAGTAATCGAACTAATATCTATAAAAATATAATAAAAATCTTTTTTCATTTTACAAAATAATATTTGATTTTTAACACTAAAGTTTACAAAATCAGCAAATTATTTTAATGACTGCATTCAACAGGAAAAATAGCTTTGCAACTGTTGTAAAATTAATTTAATTTAATTAGTCTTGCTCTTAGTTCCTTATTTCTTGAATTTACATGTATAAGGCTCAGTTTCACAACTCATGATTAAGTGTTAACTATGAATTCTTAAATCAATAAGCATAACATAAGATTGCTGGGCTAATGAACATCTTATACAAATCAATATAACATCTTTTTTTCGGATGATTATTGAGTCTAGCAGTCTATGCGGTTTATGTCATTTTATGTGTGGTAGCCTTTATAAAGTTGTAAAACTGCTTTTTCTGCTGAACGTAGTCAATATTACATTAAAATGATGAAAATGGGAAAACAGAAGAATTATAAATACATATATTCATTTTTAATGTGTAAATACTAGAATTGATTGTGTGTGATTGTATAAAAAAAAATATATATATATACATTGTTTATTTTTTAATTAGTTTCATCAAAAAATTTTTAATTGTTGAGAGCTATTATTTTTTTTGGCATACGCAGTATCCCTGTTGCAATATATGTTACAATGTTTCCTTTTAATCAATTTTTTGCACAAAAATTTTAGCTATAAACGTCATCATCTCATTTTGAAATCTGCAAATTCTCTATCTCCGTAATTTATTAGTACGCTCATGAAATTGCAAATGAAATCGTTGAACGTTTCTTCTGAAATCATGCATTGATTACACCTTTTAACATAGAATTTAAATATAAATATAAATATTTTTAAATGTTCTCAACATCTATAAAAAAGTTACAAATAATTTACATTATATTGCAATCGATATATTTTTTTACAATTGATTATTTTAGTAATATCTAACTATTGAGTGATAGGCGATCAAGTGTTCTTAATAGTTTGAAATTCATTTTCCAATTTTTCGTGTCGCGAGAATAGTTTATCAATAACGTGCATTGCGCATAGTTTGTAGTTTATATTAGCTGTTGTTCGTACGCATATTTGGAATACGTAAATACCATCAACTATAAATCGTGCGTTGCGTGCAGATGAAGAAAATATTTATGCGATCTATTAAAACAAATACAAACCGATATGCATTGAGCACTGCCGCGGCGCCATAGCGCGAATAGCGAGCAAATAAATTCTCATACTGTCGAAAAACAAAACGTACCCGGTCTTCGGAGCGCAATCGATTGTGTTGCATGCGCGCTTATACAGCGATGTGGACTCTCGTTTATTTTTAATTTGGTTTATGTAATAATTATATTAATCCTTTTTGCATATATTCGATCTGATTTAACCGTAATGATTTTAATGAATTAATTCACTTTATATGTCATCGATGCTCATAATCAGTAATACATCTCTCGAATTCGATTACCGCACAACGCTTCTACTGCATTAGAGATTAAGTAATCATCCTAATCGCAATATCAAGATTAAAGTCCGCAGATATTATATATCTGCTGAATAAAAAATTGAACTAAAAAAAATGGAATACAATATTCATGATATATTCTTATATACATGTTGTTTATCTTTTTACACTGTGGAGTATACAGAATAAAAGCAGGTAATATGAAAGGGCTACTATAATATAGAATACTGTAATATAGAATAGGGATTTATTTTTTATAAAGAAAGCACTGCATTCTAGTGGCAATCATTAGAAGTTATAATTATTATCAAATGTGTCACAACAAACAGCTCGATGAGGCAAAAACTTTTTTCAGTATAAGTATTTGTTTATTTTTATTGCTCCTGAAAATGTTACAGCAATATCTGTGTTCATAGACATAATATATATTATCTAGATTAAGCGTTGAAGAGTAGATGAAGAAATTCATACAGAAAAAGAATAAAAGGACTCACATCCTTTCTCATTTTCTCATTTTCTTTGCGCGCGAATGAAAGAACTGTGAGTCCTTTTCTACGTAAGGTTTACTATCCTTTTCAAATAACTGCAGACATTTGATCTCTAGATAGGTACTGTGACTATATTTTCCACAATTTCGGAAAGAGTCTCAGGAAAATAATACCTAATCAAAGTTATTTAAATTTATCGTGTTTATATATAATGCGCTACAATCTGATTGGTCATATTATTTTTCGAAATTTCATTTCCCAAAATTCCGACTACCAGCATCCTATAAATTAAAAATTCTATAAATAATAATAATAATTCTATAAATCTATAAAAAAACTAAAAATATCGATAATAGTAATATCTTCAATTCAATTTCTAGCATTAACATTTCTATCTCACTCAAACGCAGACTACGTTTATATCCTAATCGGATTTGATAACATCCGTAGTTAGAAATCAATCACAGTCATCCCATTCTTCAGAAGAATAGCTATGATTGGTCAGTTTCATAATTAGAGATATTATTAAATTTGATTAAAGGTGTGCAAATATGGTCACATACATAGAGATAGATAATACAGTTTATTGGCCCACAGTTAGAATACCATTTAGAATAGTCATTTAACATTCGCAGTCTTACATCTATCAATAGATGGCGTTGAAATGTAACCGGTAACGAGGTACATCTTATGATGTCTTTACGCTCAAAAATTAAACTACTTAAATCTAAATATAAAAAACAATACTTAAGGCCAAAAAATGTAATAACGGAAAATACATGCTTGAAAAATCTTTTTAACTTAAACAAAAAACTTATATATCGATCTTATATTCATTAAAGAAATCATAATTATAATCTCAATTTCGTTCGTTTTCATTCTTTTTAAAATTTCTTTAGACAATCGGAGTTTTTATATTCAATTTATTAAACTTAACTAACATATTCTTTCTTTCTTTGGTAAATTTATTGCAAATCCATAGTATATGATTCCCGTTTTCAATGAGACTACAAGAACATTTATCAGTATCGATTATCTTAAATCTAAATAAGCTGGGTTTTAAAAAATTATGGCACAGTGAAGGCGATTGATAGTTACAGTAGCTTTCCTGCTTAGGTTGTTGGAATTAAACCACGGTTTATCTGATTGAGAATAATATAATTGAAAATATTCAGTGCCTTTATAAAGAACATTAGCTCATATTTCAAGAAACCTTCATTATCCTTATTGCATTGTGTTTTAAAAGTGATAAAACTAGTGATGTCCGAATAAAGTACCTCCAGCAAATTGCCTTCAGAGATCACATACGTCTTATCTAATATACTGCAGTGCCATCTCTTGTAAAATCCTTTATTTATTATTACATATAATACTATTCATTTTTACCGATCTGTACCTCTATTTATGTTTATAACAATAAAACATATTATTATAAATTGTTAGAACGCTCGTACGGAATACAAAAGATCCGGGTTCGACTTCCAGCTGAGGTAATATTTTTCGTAATTTTTTAATAACAGTTTTTCATATTAATATCTTTATAATATGATATCTGATTGAGCACCAAATTATTGAAATTGCTTGTCAATTTCATTCGCGATTATTAAAATAATTTAATTGCATTTATAGTCCAGAAAAACAATGTGGCGCGCAGTTCAAAAAAGACTATAAATATATATATGTAAATACATATACAGTATACATACAGGATGTCCTGTAAGTTTTAGCCAATCGCTTTTGTGTAGATAGAGCGGACTAAACTGAGTCGAAAAATCCTCTACCATTTTGCAATTTTTATAATAGTTAATAAGATATTAATTACTAATATTGGTCTTGAATAATTTTTTATTCAAATACTCATATCAAGTTTACAGAAAAACTGCAAGAAACAAAAATCATTAATTTTCTTCTCATAAAGTTCTGAGAATTTTTTCAGAATTTTTTAATATCGTATTTTCTCATGTTGGTAAAAATAAAAAAATACACTTCTAAAAAGTTGATAAAAAAATTCGGAAAAAATTTTTAGAGTTCTATGAGAAGAAAATAAATGATATTTGTCTCTTGCAGTTTTTTTATAAAGTTGATAGTATTTGAGTAACAATTATTCGAGATCAATATTTGGCAATTTTTAATAATTGATATCTTGTTAACTATGGAAAATTTCAAAATGGTAGAGGACTTTTCGACTCAGTTTAATCGACTCTATCTATACAAAAGCAATTGGTCAAAACTTACACCCTGTATATAGTAATTCAAGATTGAATTATTTAAGCACTAAAAGATCCAGCTTCGGTCGTTATAGAGATCTTTAATTTTTAGTATTGATTGTTCTCACATATGCGATCTAAAATAAAGTTTCTTGATATTATTTTAAATTAAAATTTTTTTTTAAGACTTACTTTTAGTTTCAATTGCATAATATTGTCTGTGCATGTCGTTTCTATAGCGGGATTATTTCATTTTGTACGTATAAGCTGCAGAATTTTTGTTTTAAGCAAATATTGTCGTCAGATAAATAATAATTGTACCAAAAATAAGTAGTATTTTTTTTCATTTTTAAATAAAAAGCTTATGTTTGTCATAGCTATTTTTGTGTATATACTTTAATTATGTAGGATAAGATCGCTCAAGAGTATGCATCAATCAAAAATTCGCATTGAGCTTTACGATGATTTACTATTAGATCGTAAGAGTTGTATTTCACACACAAATGCCTTTTTAGTTTGTCAATCTGCGTATAAAAAATCGTTGATATCGTTTCGGCGATAAAAAAGATATTTTTAAATTTTATGATTTTAATCGCTTTCTTTCTATATTTTTTTCATGGATAAATTGATCGAATTCTACATCAAATTGTCGTTTTGCGTGTGAATTTATACTATTTATATTGTGTCCTTGCTTCATATTTAATGATATATACCTATAATAATTTTTATTTAGTTATATTAAAGGTAAAAAGTGACACAATCACTTAAGAGTTCGCACTTGAGGACAGCTCAAAAGTTCGCACATGAGCAGCACTAGCAAATATACCGATTGTCGATAATGTCGGTATATATTTTATAACGGTCTTTATTCAAGTTCTAAATCCGATGAAAATTGGTCAGTGTTAAAACTGATGGGCTTATATCGATTGCACCGGGATCGATCATCGATTGAAAACTTACTTGTGTAAGTTTCTGTAAGTAAAAATACACTCATTTATAAACATGTCTTTTTAATAAATGTTATTTTTATTTTAATTAACATTACTTTTCTAATAAAATAAATACTTTTCTAATAATTTTCTTTACAGTACAAACTCTTGTGCGAACTAATGCGAACTCTTGAGAAGGCATATTTGTTCATGAGTTCGCATTTCCCTTCTTAATAAAATCACCGACGAGATATTATTAAGACCCTTGGCCCTGGGCAAATTTTCGTGACTACCAATGGGGATAATTGAAAAACGATGACGTTTTACCGATAATTAATAAAAAGTTATGATTATTAACATAAATATTTCGATGATACATTATTAAATTCATTCGATTTTTTATTATATAAAAGCTCTATAAATAAGTATGCATACTTTTAGTGATATATCTTATACATATATTATCGAAAAATTACAATTTTTCCTCTACAATTATCATTTCTATTGATAATCAAACTCGGATGATATCATTAAAATTACAATTTTAAAGAAAAATTGAGTATTATTAAATTTTAAGCAGAGTATTATTAAATTTTATGTACACATATGTCTACAAAACTAATGAAATTAGTACTAGTTTATTCCCACAAAGTAATGGAAATCTGTGAGATATGCTGGAATCATCGCGGATATAGGAAATATATCTCAATATCTTTAAAATATTATCAGTCTATTATAATAATTAAATCATGAATACACTTTCTTATAAGATATATTCAGGAAATATCTTACTCTGAACAAAGTAAATATGTACAATACATCTTAAAGATATTCTAAAGACATTTGAAACAAATAAGATATCTTCCGGTCGTTTCTAAGATGTCTCTCATATAAAATTTATGGAATAGTAATTATTATATATATAAAGGCATAATTAAAAAAATTATCTTTCAGGTCATTCATAATTAGATTTTATACTTAAGATTGTCTCAAATTTTTTTTTCAAATACCATATAGATTGTCTTACTCCGCAAACACAATAGCCCTTAATAGCACAATATGAATAATGAACAATAATTCCGATCAAAATCCGATTTTTTTCCATGGTAGGTGGCACATTCGCGAGCGATTGAATGTGATTGATTGAATTCATAAATAAAAACCAATCATGTTCATTTGCTCGAGCAGGCTTACTTTCTCATTTTCACGTTCATAGCCGTCTTTCCGGATGCTAATTCAGACACGGTTTACGACATCGCGATCAATCGTCGGCGGTCTACTGCGATCAGTAGCTACACATCTAAGCATGAATCGTATGTGTGTCACAGACTAGATGGACTAGACTCATACTTAAATGTATGGCTACTGATCGCGCTAAGTCGCCGACTAATGATGTTGATCTCGATGTCATAAACAATCTCCGAAATGGCATCAGCCATTCTTACTTTCCGCCATTCGCACACTGCATTCATGAACTGAATGTGATTTGTTATATCTACCTATGCATTACTTGCATTTATTATCAACTTCGGAAATCTTCATATCTCATTTCATTAGATAAGTGAATAAATTACATAAGAGTCAGTCTAATTTGTTTGTATGTATAATCTAAAGCCGCGTATACATCCAACGAACGAACATCGAACGCGAATGTTCGGATATTTGTGTTTGTATTTATGAATAATTTATTTTTTTGATTGATATCGAATATTAGTATTCGATTAGATTTGATGTTCGCACATAGCAATTAAACATGTGCGACTATTATATGTAACAATTCAGACAACAAAAAGTGTCTAAAATCAGATCATAAGACATTCTTTGCGTCTAAAAGACGATTTAAAGATGTCTTATGTCATAATTTTAGACTTTGTGTTATTTGAAAAATAACATGAACTTTTGCATTAACTGTCCTTCGGTGTTTGTTCGCTAACATATATCTTATGTTTTAATAATAAGTTAAGATGTGACTTTTACTAATAAATATCTTATTGTTTCAGAAAAAATAAAAGTTTGGAATCAGTTTTTATTAAAAAACAAACGGTTCAAAGCACACCTTCAGAAATTGCATTGCAAAATGATATCATAATATCGTATTAAATAATTTTAATATAATGTGCTATATTTATCATTTGGTTGATAATTTGTAGTTAATAATAAGATATAAAGGACAATCATAACAAGTCTGTGATTACAAATAAGATGTAATATTATTTTTTTATTAACTTATCAAATAGATTTTGTTTATTTTGTGAAAAACATTTATCTTGTGAATTAGTTTCATAGTGGAAATGTAAAGATGCAATTACATGTAGCGCGGTACGCGATATGCGGCACAGAAACTAGGTAACTATAGAAACTGCACAACCGTGCCGCTTGCTTCTTTTTTCTTTTATTATATGGCGTTTGGTAAGCGGCATGAGTTTGTGACAAATTAATTTTAATATGAATTTTTTTAAATATATTATCTTATTTCTAAGCACATTTTATCAATACTCTTATTTTTTTAGATTTACTTAATAATTGCATTTAAATCAATTAATTCTATTAAAAAGTGTTCAGTAATGTGAATTTGTCATTAGCCCGTGCCGTGTACTCGCACTACATATAATCGCACCCTAATAGGACATGTCCTAGTCAAAGTTTCTACTACGGTCAAAGTTTCAAATCGCTTTGAAGCGTTTGATTGATCAATTAGAAAAAAAATTTTACAAATTGACTAATCAAAAATTGCTTTAAAGCATTTGTAGCATCGCGTTGACCGTACCCTTAATTGTACACATTCTTAATCAGACATGCAATTACAGACCTATGATAAGGTAATTTATTTATATAAAATCTAGATATAGTCCAATCACATGCTACTATATTTGACTGATTACATTGCAAGATGTCCAAATGAGATTTATTCAGCATAATGTAGTAAAAAATGATTAAAACAAAATTTAATTTTTTTAGTAATACAATTTAAGTATGCAAGTAAAAAAATCATTGATATATTATTCATATTAGGTGTACAACTTTGCTTCCGCCGTTTTCCTATAGATGGCTTTAGCGGTAAGTGGTGATCGAAATAAATAGATCATAGACGTACGATCATAGATCATACAATAAACTTGGGCATGTCTGTCAACATAACCCCATAGAAACATTAGTCGATTTGTGTCTGCATCATAAAGTTATTTTCGATTGAAAATGTCAGTTTACGAGTCAAATTCTCGTCATTTGCGGGAGGTTTTAATTTTTTGCTTCAATATGAAGAAATCTGCGGCTGAGGCTCATCGAATGCTCTCAAATATTTATGGTGAGGCCGCTATTAGTGAAAGAACATGTCGTGAGTGGTTTCAACGCTTCAAGAACGGTGATTTTGACGTCCAAGGTCATGCTCTGTATTTGGTGGGATCAGCTCGGCGTATTATGAACTGGCGGTATTATGAATTGTTAAAACCGACTGAAACAATCACAGGCGATCGGTATCGAACGCAATTGATGCGTTTGAGCCGAGCATTGAAAGACAAACGGCCGCAATACAACGAGAGACACGATAAAGTGATTTTGCAGCATGACAATGCTCGACCACATGTTGCGAAAGTGGTCAAGACATACTTGGAAACGTTGAAATGGGAAGTCCTACCCCACCCGCCGTATTCTCCAGACGTTGCTCTCTCTGACTATCACTTGTTTCGATCAACGGTCTGGCTGACCAGCACTTCCGGTCTTATGAAAAAGTAAAAAATTGGATCGATTCGTGGATAGCCTCAAAATATTTCGACGCGGGATTCGTACG
The DNA here is from genome assembly GCF_000143395.1 of Atta cephalotes. Taxonomy (NCBI): domain Eukaryota; kingdom Metazoa; phylum Arthropoda; class Insecta; order Hymenoptera; family Formicidae; genus Atta; species Atta cephalotes. The sequence continues at coordinate 3,509,307 of NW_012130084.1, forward strand.
CTATCCGAAAGATGGGAGAAAGTAGTGGCCAGCGATGGACAATACTTTGAATCATAAATGTATAACCAGTTTTTTTACATTAAAGCCTCGAATTTCGGAAAAAAACGGCGGAAACAAAGTTGTATACCTAATAAACATGTACTTTCTTGAGCGTAATATTTTAAATTAATAATCTACAATAACTTTATCTGTTTTTGTATATATCATTTATGAAATATATTTACATGTTATGATTCTTATTCTTCATATTTTAATTTGCTTTGCTTTTCAAACTTATATTGTAAAATTAATGTCACCTAAACTTTATAGAATATATTTTTTTTTGTAATTTTGTTACATTGTGTTATTTTAGTTGCAACGTCTACAATAATGTTTATATTTACACCAATTAATTGATACATATATTAAAAACAACACAGGCCAACATAAATTTTGACATAGATAATAATATGTAATTCCAAAGATTTTTATCTCTGGAACAATTTGAGTTGTGGATTTAATTTTGCATGCCAGAAACCTTCGAAATTACATACTATCGTAATATTTTTTATTTATGTAATCAATGTAAATTAAGTCATTATTAGAAACATTTTTTCAAATATATCCCAACTAAATACTATAATTATTTATACTCTAATATATCTTTATAATATATTTACGATACGTATACCTAGATAACATTCCAGATTTTATTACATATAAGAGAGATTTTATTACATATAATACATATGTAACAATAATCACAGATATCTTAAGAATAACGTAAGAATATACCATATTTCGCTTAAACTTGAGATATCTTAGTCTTTCTTTAGCGCGGACATTAGTATATCCTATTAATATCTGCCATATAGTTAAATGTTTACTGAATATCTTTGAGATATTGCAATATTCCGGCATCTTGACTAATTTCACAGATTTCTTTTGCTGTGTGGTTATTTTTAATCACTTAAATTTTAACAGAAACGAATTTCCATAAGCGCCGAGGGTCTTTAATATCTCGTTGATGATAGAATTAATCTTCTGTAAAAACAAGTGATAGTAGATATTAAATTGATACTTGACAAATTTATAATTTAAAGTGTAAAGAATAATTTAAGCATCACTTTTACTGCACAAACTCAGGTCCTTGTTTAAATTATATAGTCTAAAAGAAAAAGTGCGCATTCTTGGGCAGTTTTATATCATACACGAATTTTGCAGTTCTATAAAACTATAATAATTCAGAAATATTTTAGAATTACAAAATGCAGAACAAATTCCAGCATCTTTGACGCCCTATGCAAGATTTTATAAAGCGGAAGCTTTATTATCTCTCATTCATATAATAACAAAATTTCGAATATAATTAATTCATATAAAATATCAATGTATGTATTTATTTGCAAAGATGTTTGTATTATAAATTATGTATACTGAACAATTTTTCTTGAATACAATAAATTATTCTGTATTTTCATTCTGAATAATTAAATATAAATTGCAAAATTTACAAAACATAACAAATATAATACATCTTACATATCTTATATGCACATATGTAAATGTAAATTGAAAAATACAATTTCGCAGGACAACATCTCACTTTCGAAACAACAATTGAAAGCTCACCGAAAAAGCTTAAGAACAGTAAAAAGTTATCCTCACGTCTCTCGCCGCGTATGTCCTACTGTTCAAACTCTTGCGATTTTACTGTTTCTTTTTCTTTTATTTATTTCATTATGAGTGACTGGTAGATATAAACTATGTGTAGGTATAAACTATGTATGATATAAACTATATGTAGATATATCTAGTCAGGGCGAAAAGAAGCATGACACAAAAAAAAAACACATGAATCAGTTGTTTTTATCTTCTTTATGTTCATATAACATAATAAATTTATATTCCTAAACAAATATATATTATTATATATTTTCAATGTTTTTAAATAATTATATTAAACATTAAATTATTTTTGGACTCTAAGGCGTCCCCGCTTTAAGACGTCCTTATCGTGCTTACCTCCTAAAACCAGCCATGACAAAATGTCAGTAATTTGTTTGACTTTAGGATTCTCTTAATCTACATTTTAATTGGTACACTAAAAAAATGTACTAAATTTTAATATGTGCGTGCAGGCGTGTGTGTATGTGTTTGAATAGTACTAATTATACATATATATTATTTACTAAATATAAAACATATATATATTTAACGATATTTAATGATATGTATAAACGTATATTTATTTAATATAAAGATCATTACCTTTATTTAGTTATTATTTTTTAAATTAAAAATAAATTTTTATTTATTGTAAGTAAAATTGTGTTTAATTAGTACTATTGAGAGATATACTATTGTCAATAGACAAAATGAATCCAAAAGAAAAATGAGGAGTAGTTAGAGCATTATAGTTCATTTAATGGCCACCTAAAAAAATTTAGCCATCTTACAAATTCGCGTTATATCGTATCACAGCTATAGAGTTTTTTAGATGTCGCCTATGATTTAAATAGGTTATTAGAACAAATTAATTAAATTTGTGACACATGAAACAAATTCTTGCATTTATAATAGAGATAACTTATAGAAAATGGGGAACAAAAGCCTTGACGGAAATGAGAAGTTTCATAAACGTTTATTTAATGTTTACATGAGCGTTTGCGAAAGTTTGTTGAGAGTTTAAAAACGATCACTAGAGTGTTCATAAAGCGGAAATTGCAACGTTTAGAAGGCATTCTCTGACGAAAATAAGAAGTTTATTTAACGTTTACATGAGTGTTTGTAGAAATTTGTTGAGAATTTAAAAACGATCAGTAGAATATTCGTAAAACGGAAATTGCAATTGCTGCAGCGTTTGGAAGGCATTCTCTGAAATAGATAAGATGAATAAGAAATTTCATGAATGTTTGATATTTACATGAATGTTTAATTCAAGTGTTAAGTCTGCTAAATTCAGATATTTTATCAAAAAAAAGATACAAAATTTTACTGAGAAGTCTCATCATACTGCGCCTTTTATTCTATTCGATGTGGTTTTTTAAATGTAAAAAATTGAATTTCTCTGTGTCCCTCTAGTGGCGATGTTGCGCACTACTTGAAAATTAAATATATAGAAGAATATTTGCTAAACGAAAAAAAAAAAACGCTTATGTTATGGAGTTGAGAAAAACGTTTTTTGAGTATCTTTAAACCGTTGCGTAAAAGCTTTACAAAACATTTACTGAGATTCAATAATTCGCCATATTTGGAACAGCGTTTGTTGAATAGAAGAAAAATGTTTATCTCACGATATTGAAAAAAGCGTTTGCTAAATGTTTGAAAAATCTGACAGTGCACTCTCTGCACGGAAGCGCGTTTACTGAGCATCTTTTGGAAAGTGTTATTTTAGCATTACAGAACTTTCATGAAACGATATACTGTATTCTCAAAGTCTTTGAGAAAAACCCAATGATATTCTTGAAAACGTATAAACTCTTAAAAAATCATCATCAAATGATTGTCAATTTATAAAGTTTCGTATTTTCGCCAGGAAGATAATAGCATTCTGTAGTGCCATCTATGATAACATACATAACTTTTATTTTATTAAAAAGTGTCATTGTCGATAATAAAGAGTTGAACGAAATATACCTTATCGATAATACCTCGTTGATGATCGAGTATTTAATTATACTCTTCGTCATTTTCTCATCGTCATGATAAATATTATAATAGAAATATAATTCATTTATTGATTAATTATAAAGAGTATAATATATAGCTATCTTACAAAGCTTTTCTGAATCATGTCATTATAGCCATAATAATCCACAATAAATATTGTCTACAGTTCAGTGTATGTTGACCAAAATGTACTAAAAAAATATAAATATTGAAAAATATATGAAGAAATTAAAAAATAGGTATAAAGAAGTAAAAAAATTATGAAACAAGAAAAAAATAAAAAAATACAAAATAGTTTTTATTTAAAAAACTAAACAAAAAAGAAAAGTCAAAAAGGAGCTACAAATTTTCTTTATCCATGTTGTTAGCTTTAGGTAATGTTAAAGGAAAAAAATAAGTCTATACGTTTATTTATATTGTTAATATTACATTTAAGATTCCATATTTTAAATTTATGCTCAGAATTGGAATTGATACCAAATATACTAATTTTAAGAAAATAAATTTTTTTATTTAATCGTACGTTATCTGTCAGGAAAAAGCTATTTTTGTGGTTCTGCACAAATCTCGACATTCTGCGCCTCATACATCTGTATGTTACTTCTATAGAAAATTTTTTGAGAAAAAACTACTATTTTAATGAAAAAATGCTAGCATAAAAGTTAATATCGCTTTTTTATTTACGGGTGTATTTATTCTTTTTTTGTCATAATTGGTTAATCATACTTTTCCTTATTTATTAGAAAATGCAGGTATAGTGTCTCGGCACTAAATAAGATAAGCGCAGCAATATTATAGTTGACGAGTGTTATTTGAGAGAATCAGCGAATAACAGGAAACCGAGATTACCGGATCTCAATAACTACTCAACCGATCAAGTTCTATGTTCAATTTATAGCTTCCAAATTGGGTAATAAAAGTGCTTTTATTTTTTCTCTACAAGGAGATATTGCGCAAAAGATCTAGAAACTTTATAGTAAGAACATCGTCATCGTCGTCACTATCATAATTATGGGTCATCAATCCCAAAAAATATACTGTTGCAGCAACTGACAAAAAGCTAGATTTGATGTAAGAGGCGCTGGCGATGCATGATGTTCGCGTTATACATTATATATTTGAACATAGGTATATATCTGTCACTAAGTCATTTATCTTACAATACTATATTGCATACAGAAGCTAACAATAAGATTGTGTGAGTTAATTGAAATTCTTTTTCAACTTTTTTGTCATATAATATAATTTCTTATGTGAATAAATTTACTTTTTGAATGTAATTCATATATAGTGCCATAAGTATGAGGCAGCTTCGATTATTTTTTAAGAATGTATATTAACACTTTTACAACTGTTAATATTTATACTTTAATATTTGTACTTAAACAAACTATATGTATGTTTGATAAGTAACGATAAAACTCTCGCAGAGGATAGAGTGGACTGAATCGAAAAGTTCTCTACCCTATTTTATAATTTTCAATAGTTAAAATATTAATTACTAAAAATCGTCAAATATTGGTTTCCAATTATTTTTTATCCAAGTACTGTCAAGTTTCAGAAAAGCAAGTGACAAAAATTGTTTATTTTCTTCTCATAGTTCTAAACATTTTTTCAGAATTTTTTAATGCAGTATTTTCTCATGTTGGTAAAAATAGTAGTTAATAAGAAAATACAGTACTAAAAAGTTGATAAAAAATTCGGAAATTCTTAGAACTTTATGAAAAGAAAATAAATAATTTTTGTATTTTGTTGTTTTTTTTGTAAAGTTGATAGTATTTGAATAAAAAATTATTGAAGATCAATATTTGGTGATTTAATTGATATCTTAACAATTAAAATATCTAGTTTTGAACTCAAAATTTTAATACTGCTATAAACATAAAGGCAATAGAAGTAAGATTAACAATGTGCAACTGAGTTATTGTTTTTATTTTATTATAAAAATTTCAATTAAAGACATAAATATGATTTGAATCCGTACATGTCAGCTCAAGTTCGAGCTATCCTCAGCGTGAATATTTTATGTGTAAAACACATACAAATATAAAGAACTTTGTAAAAAGACAAAAAACTATTAAAAATGTATCACACGTTACAGTTGCTTTACTACATACAAGCTTCTTGATCTGGTCACAATTGTAAGAGGAATAGGTATATAAATATGAAACCGGAATTTTTTTATAGAAAATACACGTTTATTGCATGAAAATGATAAAAATATTTTATTCGAAGTATTGCCCATCGGTAGCTATACATTTTTTCCATCTGTTTGACAATTTGTGGATGTCACGCCAAAAAAAATTGTTGCTCTTTTTAGCCAAACCAATCATCTAGCCATTTTCGTACATCTTCGTAAGAAGTGAAGCGCTGCTGAGCAAGTGCGTGTCCCATCGATGTAAATAAATGGTAATCGGACGGAGCCAAGTCTGGTAAGTAAGCCGCATGCGAAAA
>NW_012130084.1:3515431-3519400 GCF_000143395.1 Atta cephalotes
TCAATGCTGTCCGCAAATCGTTTCCAGGCACAAAATTCGACATGTTCAACACTATTTAAAACTATACTATTGTATGAAACTTGTATGAAACTTGTATTGTTGTGAGTCTTTGTCAGATGTTAGAACAAGGAAATGGCGCCGTCTGATGGCAACTACATTGACAGCTATGGCCATCTATTGGTACATTCCGGTTTCATATTTACATAAGGGTAAGATATTTACCCTTATCTATCTTTAATACATTCAACCAGCTTCTAAGTTTAATGGAAAAGATTGCACGTATCTCAACTTATAATTAATATAATTATGTTATGAACAATTAAATTAATTAAGCAAAAATTGTTTTTCGATTAATGTACTAATTACTTACCTCCAATTTTATTATGATCAAAAATAAGCAACAAATTACAATTGTGCATTTCCCCGCTCGTCGTCAGTAGAATTTAGTTTTGACAAAAGTTCAACAACATGTGACATCGACAGTTGCAGTAATATAGCTGTAGTAAAATGTTCATGCAAGAAGTCATTATGTTTAAAACATTTTTTCATCGGGTATCATTATTGTAATGAATATAATGAGTAAATGATACAAAAAAATATCAATTTATTGTGTATAAACATTTAGAAATTATTTCATTATTAGATATGTTTAGAAATTATTACAATAAGTAAATGAGATATTAAAGCGTAAAACTGAAAATAATTTTAAAAGAATAATCTTAAGATATTATAAGCAAGTAATATACAAAGATAAATAAAAAAGTTTTATTCGGCTCGAAAGAAAAATACCGTTTTTTTTCAAAGGGGGTGTTTTTTTTAAATGAGTTAGCGCATGTATAAAAAAATACACGTCTCTTATAATAGATTTTCATGTTTTACAACATATTTCATGGAGAATCAAATCGGTTCCGAATGATTGTGAAACTTACCTTATCAGCGTATAATTTTGTTTCCTAATCTCCTTTTGTACAATATTAAATAAAATGAAGATTGAATAGACTCTTTTTATTATCATTTTCTAGCTGAGTTATTAACAAATATCAGCATATAATTTTTTTTGTTTATTATACAATATATTATAGGATCGTATATGATAACACAAATTATAAAAATCAAAGCTTTAAATGGTCTAACTAAATCTTAAACATTTGTATGATTCTTGTGTGAATTTATATTACGTATGTAGGCCCCAGAAACACGCGCCGAAATGATTTTTCGATCTTGAAAACGCTAATTCTATTAAACTACCGCAGTAATATCACGAGTTAAATTGAATTAGCAATTTGAAAAAAAACAAATTTTTGATGCTTATTCGCATCTTTGAAACGATCTTAATAATATTGAATGACATATTAAAATCTGTAAATAATTAATTCTTATTGCGAAAAATATTACCTCGGCTGGAAATCGAACTCGAATCTCTTGCATTCCGTCCTAAGCCTTTAGATTACTGAGGCCTTAGTAATATTCCTCGCAATAATTGGCATATAAAGGAACAATGTCTCTTTAGACGATGTAAATAAAAATATAATATATTATAGGATCGTATAGGTGTGATAACACAAACTATAAAAATCAAAGTCTTAAACTTTCTTTATCACCGCTAGTGCTTTTTGCATCAATAAATTTTTGCGTCGAAACTTCCAACAGTACATTCTAGTTGGAGAACGATGAACATAAACATAATAATGACAATAACGACGACATTTTTTAAAAGTTTCGGAATTTTGCGTCAATATCTCCGTTCATAAGATACGAGAAAAAATAAAAGTATTTTTATTACACAATTCATAGATTTGTTATCGATCGAGCGTATGTAAAATTTGATCAGTTCAGTTTCGTTATTGAGCTCCAATAATTTCGATTCCCTGCAATTCGCGGTCTTGAGTAAAGAAACATCGTAGTGTCGCTGCGCTTGGCTTGGCGTCGAGACACTATTGTATCTTCTAATATATGCCATCAAAAAGTTTCCGGACATGTAATTTAAAATTGCATAATATTTAGGTTATCATAACTGGTAAAAAATCATCGCAGACAAAAATAAAAAAGCATTTTAAAACTTGAAACTTATAACCCTTGGCGGAATATCGGAGACGATACAATGCCAAATAAGTGGCTCGTTTCTTTCATGGACCATCTGAATCATGTATATATCGTAGTGTGTATAGAAACCACTATAAGAAACCACAGTGATAGAACGATTTCATGTAAATTGCCTATTGATTCGAAACTTTAGCATGCTTTTAATCGCTTTTCAAAAAAATTTGCCTTTACAGTTCTGTTCAGCTTAATAAATATTGTTGTATTTCTTAAAATTACTTCAATGACGCGTAATTCAGTCAAGAAAAATCATAAGAAAATTTAAAAAAAAACATTTTATAATAAAGCTTTGTACTGTTTTTCAAAACTATTGAACTTTTTGAAAAAAAAAAAACTTTTTATTAAACTGCATATATAGTAGGTGTACTTTTTACATATTTTACAATGTGATTCCGGGTTTAGTAATAGCATAACGTATGAAGCATATGTACGTATATAAGGAATTCACGTTACGTCAAATCTAATAATTATATTTTAATAATTTGTTAGCCGCTTCGAGGTATTCCTTGAAGCTCACGTGTTGAGCATGTGAATTCTAGTTCGAGACTCAATGCTCATGGGATATTATAGATTGTAGTTGGCAATCCTTACTGTTCGTTATGCGTAGAATTTCAACCTATCGGAATCTGTGTATTCCACAATACATATAATAATTTCTGAATTCTTATTTTCTGTTCTCTGTTCTCTGTTCCTTTTATTGCGGAGCTCCTTACACTCCGGCTCTCAGCTAATGAGTTTGACAGTTGGATGTTACAGTCATCCTTTCACATTAATATTGCGCTCTTCCAATATTGCGCTGACTCTTACTAGTCTTAAATAAATAAGTAAGAAATATAATATTAAAGATTATTTATAACAAATAATCCAGGTAGAAATTATGACGGCTTTATGGGCGTCATCTAGTTTTTTACGAGTTATTGTAAGCGCATGTTGGAAGTAGGCTAGCCCTGAGACTATACTGAGCAGTAATAGTAATAATGATCAGTCCCATTTTTAGAAAACTATCTAGGTCCTAGTTTGTAATGGGTATGGTGTAGCCCCAATATTGGAAAACTATCTTGGCAAAAATTTACAGAATTTCAGAAAAATAAGAAGAAAAATATTTGTCAAATCCTCTAATAGTGTAATTAAAGCTGTTGTACTAATTTAATCTGAACGTGAGATATCTCAATTAATAAAATACCCAATGTATATTTTAGTAAATATCACAATAAAATATATTGAGGATTTCGTAATTTAATTCGTTTCTATATTTTTATTAAACGTACATCTTTACGTCATGTGTACAACAGCTTTAAAATGCACTAGCTCTGTGTATTTTGCGCACTAGCTCTGCCAGTAAAAAACACGTAAGTTGATAGTTTTCTCCGATAGAAACATTCCGAAAGATAGCAGCGAATTTTTTGTACAGCCCTTCTCTGAAGCCAGAAATCGAACTTTTTTAAGACCGGCTTGAGTTTGGTCTCCTTCTTTTTACTCCGTGGCCTCTTTCTTATTTTTAAAAATATTAAAATGTCTAGAGTGACATTGATTATTGCAAATCTGCGTCTGCACATTCCGATCTAAAAGAAGTCCCATATAAGGGCTGCATTCTGTCATAAATAGCAAATACCGGAAATTTATAGTTTGCGTTATGTATTGACTGACTTATATTATAGTATTTATATTAGTATATTTAGAGTATGTAAATATGAAACCGGAATTTACTAATAGATGGCCATAGCTGTCAATGTAGTTACCGCCATTTCCTTGTTCTAACATCTGACAAAGATTTTCAACTCACAACAATACAAGTTTCATACAACAGTATAGTTTTTAATAGCGTTGAACATGTCGAATTTTGTGCCTGGAAACGATTTGCGGACAGCA
>NW_012130084.1:3520833-3524406 GCF_000143395.1 Atta cephalotes
CTTTCGCATGCGGCTTACTTATCAGACTTGGCTCCGTCCGATTACCATTTATTTGCATCGATGGGACACGCGCTTGCTCAGCAGCGCTTCACTTCTTACGAAGATGTACGAAAATGGTTAGATGATTGGTTCATCTCAAAAGAGCAACAATTTTTTTGGCGTGGCATCCACAAATTGTCAAACAGGTGGAAAAAATGTATACCATAAAGTGTGAATAATGAAACGCTTCATGGTAACGCGCAACTTGCAATACAATATGTACAATAAGGAATTATAGTGAGCCTCTCAAACTATATATAATGATTGTGAATGTAACAGTATTCGATACAAGCCATGATTATATAATAATATAATATAATACAATCCTTATAATATAATCAATGATGTAATCAATCGATCTAGTTGTAAAATCTTGAATTTGTTATAACAATTATAAATTTTGTTTGATTTAATCAAAATGCATTTAATTATATGAAATCTGTATACGAGGTTTGCAAGGTTCCAAAAGTATTCGAACTCTCCATATATTTTTATCCTTGAGCATCTCCCTCTATTGTGAAAAACAGACTTTCAATATTTAGAGGAGTCCTCACGATTTTCGAATTGTCAACTTCAACTCAAAAATTCTTTCGATTTTGCGTGAACACTCGTGGAACGAATTTTGTATATATGCAAGTGTTCATTGAGCTCGGTCATTATGAAATGCGACACTCGAAGTTTTCGATGCTCACACAACTGTTCGCGGTTGCCGACTGAACTGTTAGATGCTGCTTGATGGAGATACTCTACAAGAGTCCCTCCTAAATATTGAATGCTTGTTTTCTACAATAGAGAAAGAGGATGATCAAGGACAAAGATATGTAGAATAATGTTTTGGTTTGTCTAAGGATTTGATTAGACGAGGCGTATTGAGAAAAACGTTTATTACAACAAGAATTACCTATTAAATTAACTGTAAGATTTTCGTACACGCTCGTTTGCTTGCTCTCGACTACCGCGCTTCCATTCTCTTTCTTCCTTTGCCTCCGAACCCGTCCGAGCATTCCCGAATATGATTTCGCACATGCATCGCGATCTTCCTATGCCTGATTGCATTCGAATGATACTACACGAAAAATAAGCTTAAATTTCACAAAAATAAATGAACAAAAATACGCTCTCTTCTTTATTTTAACTTATCCTACACTCGGCCATCCAATTAACATCTGTCTTCAGATGTCATCTTCCTCGTCTGCTGGCGGATCTTCTAATCAATTTGTTCATGGTTTTATATGGTCAGCAATCGATGATGTTCTGCGTGGATCTTCTCTCTCGCCTACTTTTTCCATGTATCGTTGCGCAAGATGCTTGACTTTGTAAGGCCTTAAATATTTCGTACAGAAATCTGGCCCTCTTTGCGCTGAATGGCTTCTAGACTGCCATTCTTGATAGTTATTCGGCTTCTTTCATTTTCTATCGTAGCTGTTTATTTTTAGCTTTGATTTTGGATATTGCTTCACATGCTTCTTCTTTCACCTACTCGCGTTTCTCTTGAAAATTAGTAGCATTCATCCAAGATTTTTTTTATTTGCGGTCTTCTTTAAATCTCATCCGAGCTCCAAACAGAAGAAAGGAGTCATCCCTGTGTTTCGACTTGGCACATGATTTAAGTATTGTTGCGCTCGAACAACGAACTTATACCTCTGAGTTGGCTGCAATATCGATAATTTGGTTAGCAATAGAATCAATGTGCGATTTATGCGTTCTATCTGGCCATTGTCTCTTGATAATGTGACAATTAGATTATGCTCAATGCCTTTGTTCTCACAATACGATTTGAAACTGCTGGATGTGAATGCTGATCTCTGATCAGAAATAATCCATCTAAGGTTTTCATAAATGGCTGTTTTATCAGATGATCCAAAACTTCCGCCGTATTAGTATTTCTTGTCGGATAAAACCAAACGAATTTTGTGAAGATCTACAACCGCAACTATATATTGGTATCTCTTCTGCGTTGATGGCATCGGATCCAGATGATCTATGTGGTATGTATCTAATGATGTCTTCTTACCAATTAAGTGAAGCAGTCTTTCCTGCCTGCCTACTTTCTTCGTAGCCATAATACATTCAAGACAATTTTGGATTACTTTCTCAATTTTCGAATGCATTGTTGAACTAGTAATTAGCCTTTAGGAGTTGCTCCGTCTTGATACTTTCAAAATGATCACATTTGTGAACCTGATGAATCAGCGCTGTCTGCATTAGTTTTGGTATATAACGACTATAAGTGTAGCCGTCGTTTTTCTTATACACTAGTCTGTTTTATGACGAAGCCGTTTGCTCGATTCTCCTCGATTTATTTCTCAATTCTTCTTAATTCTTCATCTTCCAGCTGATTTCGGAAGTCTTTTTGCTAGAAAACTATCGTCACACTTCTTTCTTATCATAGCAGTAGGTAAAGGATATCGACTTAATATATCTACATGTTGCATGTTCTTGTCGGGGCGACGTACAATCGAATATCTAAAATCTACAAGGAAAAATACCCAGTCTTGTTATTTGTACATAGATATCCTTTTTTTCAAGATTTGTGTGAACGTCTTACAGTCTGTTACTGTGAATTAGATTCCGATTAAATATATTTTAAACTTTTTTAACGATTTAATAATCGCTAATACCTCTGATTTAAAGCTACCATATTTCGCTTCCGCTAACATAATTTAACTCGTTTAGTATACTGGGTGAAACATTCGATCTTCGCTATCACGTTGTAAAAATATAGCACCAAATCTGAAAGCTGATGCATCGATATGCAGTCTCCGCAGTAGGACAATACAAGCGTAATACAGGTCGCTAAGCAACTGTTTTAACTGTTATTAAACACATTTAATTAAACACGTGTTCCTGTTCCTTTCCGAAATGAAACTTTATTCCGTTTATCAATAAGTCCATCAGAGGTCGCGCTATATTCGCATATTCGAGTACAAATTTCCGAAAATACTCCGTGAGCTCTAAAAATCCTTGCACCGCGCAAACGTTAGTTCGACTTTGGAAAATGTTTTACAACATTTATTTTTTCCTCGGAAGGCGTGATTTCTTTGTTTTCTATAATATTATTAGGTATACAACTTTGCTTCCGCCGTTTTCCTAGATGGCTTTAGCAGTAAGTGGTGGTCGAAATAAATAGATCATAGATGTCATACAATAAACTTGGGCATCTGTCACATAACCCCATAGAAACATTAGTCGATTTGTGTCTGCATCATAAAGTTATTCTCGATTGAAAATGTCAGTTTACGAGCCAAATTCTCGTCATTTGCGGGAGGTTTTAATTTTTTGCTTCAATATGAAGAAATCTGCGGCTGAGGTTCATCGAATGCTCTCAAATACTTATGGTGAAGCCGCTATTAGTGAAAAAATATGTCGTGATTGGTTTCAACGCTTCAAGAACGATGATTTTGACGTCCAAGGCCATGTTTTGTATTTGGTGGGACCAGCTTGGCGTATTATGAACTGTTAAAACCGACTGAAACAATCACAGGCGATCGGTATCGAACGCAATTGATGCGTTTGAGCCGAACATTGAAAGAC
>NW_012130084.1:3525661-3540952 GCF_000143395.1 Atta cephalotes
AATTGGATCGATTCGTGGATAGCCTCAAAAGATGACCAGTTTTTTCGACGCGGGATTCGTACGCTACCCGAAAAAAATGGGAGAAAGTAGTAGCCAGCGATGGACAATACTTTGAATCATAAATGTATAACCAGTTTTTTACAATAAAGCCTCGAATTTCGGAAAAAAAATGGCGGAAGCAAAGTTGTACACTAATATGTTGCGACAATTCCCTTCATCATTAAGTTGCAGAAAACTGCGTTGACATATTTTTGAAAATACGCCGAAGACGTACTGAGCCCGAATAGCATCCTTAAAAATTCAAAATATCCGTTAGGGATGACAAAAGCCGTGTATTTATGACTAACCTCTTTGATTGCTATGTGGAAAAACATTTTTTAAGTCTAACGTACTATACATTTTGTAGGAGACTGTACATCTTCGCTTTGGAGGAGATCTAGTTTGATCTTCCATCCAATGGATAAGAAATCGGCTTTTAACTATCTTCTCGTTTAACTTACAATAATATACGCAGATTCTCATCGCACCGTCTTTTTTCTTTACTAATATTATCGAACTTGAATAGTCAGAGTACGAAGGAGAGTTGCACTATGCCCTCGTCAAGTCATACTCGAATTTGTGACTCTACTTTTATTTTCTTTAGGATCTACGGATTTTACGAAACTGGAATATCATCTTTTACAACTACGTCATCTGAATGTTTACATCTTTCTCCTTCTAAGACTTATACTCTTTTACTAAATCTTCTACTTCGCTTTTAACACGTTCGTCTTTAATGTGCGATATATGATTCTACCCGCGTCTTGTCGATTTTATAAACTTCCGATACTGCATCGTGATCGTCCGCAATATTTTTTCGCAATTTTTACGACATCTCTTCTTATATGTATTTACGACACCTCTTCTTATATATATTTCGACTTGATTCAAAAAGTCCAATCCAATGAGCATGTGGAATTATTCCATTGCGAACAACATGTACAACGATATCATAAAATTTCCGTATCAATACAAATTTCTTAAACGTACTTTTCCTAACATCACGTTCTCTTCCGAGCCCGCTTCTCGAAACTTTATCGTATGGTTCCCGCGCATCGGCGATCCGATCTGCTTATACTGCTCTTCGCACAACTAAGATCACTACCTGAATTATTACGCTTAATTTCATACCGTTAATAACATCTTTGCGACATTTATCGGATTGTATGAGATTTTCTTTTCTTTTTCTCCGCACTCGCCTTCTCAGAACACTTAGCCGCTATGTATATATTTATTATAGTTTGAGTGTCGAATAACTTTACAAAATGTTGAAAATGTTGAATGTAACTAATTTACATTTTATTACATATATTATATATTATATATATTATATATATTATATATATTATTTAATATTATTTAATAATATTTAAATATGTTAATTATATTTAAAAAATAGTTGTTATAAACCTGCCTCACCGGCCGGGCGCTAACTAGTCCTCGAATAATTTTCTCATCTTGGCCGGACTACCGGACAATTCTGTCTAGCGTCTAGATGAAATACTAGGTAATACCCGGCTAGATTTCCGATACTGGCGTGCCACGACATTCCCCACGGAGCCCAATACAGAATTTGGATCGCCCAGAAGTTATTTTACATTACGAATATTATAATAAATAAATATATTAATGTTTTCTTGTTCAGTGAACGCTCAGTGAATGGTCGTCGCTTTTGGATCCCAAAGCTGGATTAGAAGAAAAGACGTTGTCAGCCATAGCACATATCCCTTCGTGTGTTTCAAGTTACGCACGAAGCATGATATCTTTGTTATTCATCGAATAAAGAAGATAAAATTTGCCTTCGTTTCACTGAATATTATGCACATGACCTAAAACAATATAATATATTCGCCCGACTTGCGTCGACTAGCACAATAATCGAGCTGCTGGAATGCGTTGAAATTAACGTTAATCAGAATTCTAATGTTGCGTATATCTAAATAGAATTTAATATTTCCAACTGAAAAGTATTAAACAAATTCTTATAATATTGTATTCGAAACATTTCGCACTTTGCTCTTTCGAAGGGCACGCCACGCTCAAGTGACTATTATCGCCACAATTGTAACACCACTTCGAATCTTTATTTTTTCGTTTCGCGTCTTTATTTTCTGCGCTTGATTTCTTTCTGCTTTAAACTTCGTTTTACTGCATATCTCTACATATATGTCTATCTTTTAACTCGCGGATTGTTTTAATGCTGTTGATTGGCTTACCTTCGTCGTCAATGCCATCAATAATGTATTGTATAACCATTTTTGTCTCTACGTTTGCACGTGCCGCTATTTCATTTTGTAACAATTCGTGATAAGATTCATCCTACCTTGTCTTCTTCTTTCTTCGCAACTCCTTATGTATCGCTCGGCTGTCTATCTTCAGTGAATTTTGCCTTTAACGCAGTCTTAATGGCGTCCCACATCTTCCTGCCACCAGCTTTTATAAATAGACGAGCTGAACTCCGTAGCAATCTTTTCGCATAAATAGTCTTCTGCACCGTGTTTCACTCGCACAGCTTCGCGAGATCTTCATCATAGCTTCTTTCTTTATCATAGCTTCACATTTTTACCGTCGTCTCTGTTAAAAGTGTCAATTGATTCCTCTATGTCTTTGAAAGTCGGCATAAATTTCAGATTTCGGCAAGTTACATTTTTCGTCTTCTCCGCCGCCATTAGCGCCGGCGTCTTCCCATTCATCTCCGTATCATTGCTGAAACCGTTGTCGTCGTTTTCGTCTTCATGTTGATTATCTAGCACTTCAAACACCGCGAGATCCACTTTGTTGCCTGTCACCTTCAGCTTGTTCTCTTTAAGCTCTTCTTTAATCTGGGCCATTGAGTCGACTTATATCGCGTCATATGTGTCACTATCTCGTCCTTTGTAGTCCGACATGTTTTCCCTCTAGATACTTCTCTGCCTCGATCCTGATCTGCTGCGAGCCTTCACTTGTAGGATAATATTTTGATTTTTTAGAGGATTACACGATGTTGAGAATAAAGGAAGGCATTTATTATACACAACAATAATTAACTGTTAGGTTAAGACAGATTTTCGCACACGCGGTAACGATATGCTCGCTTGCTCATTCTCGACACTTCCTTTTTCCCGAACTCTTCCTTCGCCGAGCTCCGAACCCATCCGAGCATTCCCGAATATGATTTCGCACATCACAATCTCCTTAAGTCTAATCGCGTTCAAGTGGTACTACACGAAAAATAAGCCTAAATTTCACAAAAGTAAATGAACAAACATACTGCTCTCTTCTTTATTTCAACTTATCTTACAGATATACTCACAAGTTGGATACTTTTGAGACCTTACAGACCTCGTATATGTACAGGGAGCAGACTTCCAAAATGCGTTTTGTCTAAAATTTGTAATTTTCAAAAAACGAGAAAGAAAGAAACTCTGCATACAAGAAAATTACACTTTACAGAAAATAACAATATATCAATTAGTAAGATATAAAATATTAAATAAAATTGCTAAAAACAATTGCTAAAAATGTTAAATAAATGCATTTTGTTTGTCTCCAATTAAAAAACATAATGCACTTTAAAATGTCTGTTTTTTCAACATATAACTTAACGATAAAAAAAAATGCTTTCTGAACATCTCAGAGTAGCTTATAATATGAGTCTTTCAATACTGAATACTACGCCATCTGTAATTAAAAAAATGAAATTTTGGACAAAATGCATTTTGGAATTCTGCTCTTTATATCTGATTGATATCAAATCATAATTAAATAATTTTTCTCATATATGGTATTACTGTGTAAATAGGCGATCTATTATATACCTGAATTAAAGTCATCATGACGGATAAAACTGCGTTGTACAACTGAAAAAAAATGATTTTCATTATACTTAATGATAATAATTATTTTGAACTGAGAATAATTATTGGAAAAGTTCGTGCCGATGTTGAAGGAAAATTGAAACGCAGAAGATTTAAATTTTAGTATACATTTATTAAATTACATTAGTCGGCACGAACTTTCCCAATAATTACTTAGTATCTACAATATTATTGGGCTAGAGAAAAAATCTTTTTACGTATAGCCGACAGATTTGATCGATTTTTTACACGCCTCTATGTGTGATATATTAGGTTATATATCGTTGGAAAGTTACTATTTTATATAACATTTTGAAATAGATTGATAATAGATTTGAACGATACTGATGCATTCAATTAAAAAATGAGTGAAAATTAAAAACATTTCTGACATATTTTATTTTTTTATCATAAAAAAAGGAAAAATGTTGCGCAGAAAAAATTTGTCGTGTTTATGGAGAGAATGCTTTAACTAGACCACGTGTTACAAATGATCACATTGCATTTGACCACGATACAAATAACGTTGCGATTGACCACGTTGCAATTGACCACGAGTTGCAAATGACCACGTTGCGATTAACCACGTGATACCAATGGATATATAATAACTTAATTCTAACCTAAACATGTACTATGGTTAGATTATTATATACCCATTTATATTATGTGATCAATCGCAACGTGACCATTTGCAACTCGTGATCAATCGCAACGTGGTCATTTGTATCGCGTGATCAAATGTAATGTGATCATTTACAACACGTGATCAATTACAACGTGACCATTTGCAACGTGATCAATTGCAACGTGGTCAATTAGGATGATGGTCAAATGGGCGCCACTCGTCTTCATAACAACGCTAGGTCACATTTTTGATGACTCGACAAAAAAAATTGAGAGAACTTGACTGGAAAATTTTAATGCATCTACCATATAATCCTGACCTTGCACCGTCAGATTATCATTTGTTTCGGTCTTTGCAGAACTCTCTTAATGAAGTAAACATGACTTTAAAAGAGGCCTGCAAAAATCATTTATCTTAATTTTTATCGAGAAATCACAGAAGTTCCGATGAAATAATGGCTCTACTTGAAAAATAGCAAAAGATCATCGATCAAAATTTGGTTTAATGAAAGATTTGTAAATAATTTAAAAAATATTCAAAAATTCGGTCAATAAACGAGCTTACAAAGGATATAAAATTGATAAACTGTGTATTTATTCAAAAACTCACATACGTTTCGAGACCTAGATCCTTCTTCAGTATATAATTCTCTAAATAATCATAACCGCAAAGACTCCATTAATTTAAACAGCGATACATAAAATATATGGAGACGTAGATTATTTTAACATAATTGAATTAACTGTGATAATTCTTGAAGTTTTATTAGTATAACTTGATAGTGTGTATTGAATCCTTGCATCCAATATAAGAAATCATAATATTTTTTCCTCTTACAACTAATTGATTGTTGAATGCCAACACTATTTCATAGTTGAAATAAATTCCGTAATCAATAGTATAAAATTTTTTATATAAATTGCCCCAGTAGCACACGTTTTATATATGTTCCTTATAAAACATACATTTGTAGAACATTAGATATGTTTAGGAAACGTATATGAAATGTATATGAACTAACAGATGGATTTATTTATTATTTAAAATATAAATCAGTTATTAGTGATATTAAACCGTAAAACAAAGGAAACCGGAGTAAACATAAAAGTAAAAGATTTTAAAATCAATTGTCAAAAATTTTTAATTAAACTTACATCAAATTCAGGGATGTTAACACAAACCAATATAGTATAGTAAATACAGAGATTCAAATGATATAATTGCTCGGACAACAGATTGATATCAAGGTTAACGTTTATCTTTTGAGGAAGAGATTAATAAATACAAATAGGATTCATCCATTCCGCGTCTTTTTGTAAATCGATACGTTTTTTGTTTCTTTATATGTAACATTTCTTAGATTGGTCTCTTATTGTAATTATTTTTAATATCTAGAATAGCAGCATGTTCCAATTAAAATGATTAAAATATGTTCAGTTATCACGGAATGTTTTGACAGTCACATTTTATATATTTCTATATTTCTTTCATATTTCTATATTTATTTATGCTAGTTTTAAGTTATCTCCTTGTCAAAAATTGATTCTATTTTTGATCTACTTAACAGAGCAGTCCTCTTTTCACATCCTACTTTCCACCAAAAAAATCTAGAATCAACTTATAAATAATAGTCTGCCCAACGTAAGATGTTTCTCAATTATTACAATTATTGGGAGTACAAATAAGTTTCCGCCATTTTTTATCAAAAATTAAGCATTTATTGTGAAAGAACGTACATAATGTTTTATTCAAAGTAATGGTCATCGCTAGCCACTACTTTTTCTCACTTTCTGGTAGTATGTGAATACGGCGTCGGAAGAACGTTTCATCTTTTGAGGCTATCCAATCATCGATACAATTTTTGGTATCTTCATATGATGTGAAGTGCTGCTCAGACAAGCCATGCGTCATCGATCGGAACAAGTGGTAGTCAGAAGGAGCAATGTCTGGAGAATATGGCGGATGGGGTAGAACTTCCCATTTGAATGTTTCTAAGTAGGTTTTGACCGGCGCCGCAACATGTGGTCGAGCATTACCATGCAGGAGAATAATTTTGTCATACCTGGAGTAGTAGTGGGCGCGTTTTTCCTTGAGTACTTGGTTTAATCTCATCAATTGTGTTCGGTAGAGAGCCCCAGTAATGGTCTCGTTCGGTTTGAGCAACTCATAATACATGACACCAAGCTGGTGATCCCACCAAATACACAACATGAGTTTTTTTCCATGAATATTCGGCTTGGCTATCGATGTTGAAGCATGGCCAGGTGGTCCCCATGATTTCCTCTTCTTTGGGTTATCGTAGTCCATTAGGATCCATTTTTCATCACCAGTGACTATACAATGCAAAAAATCCTTTCGTTTATGCCTAGCAAGCAGCATTTCATATGTGAAAAATTGGCGTTCAACGTTTCTCGGCTTCAGTTCATATGGAACCCAATTCCCTTGCTTTTGAATCATTCTCAATGATTTCAAACGATATGAAATTGTTTGTTGAGTCACTCCTAATGTAAGTGCAAGTTCTTTTTGCGTTTGGCACGAATCTTCATCCAATAATGCTTCCAATTCCGCGTCTTCGTACACTTTCGGCCTTCCGCTACGTTCTTTGTCTTCGACATCAAATTCACCGTTCTTAAACTTTTGAATCCATTCACGACAACTTCTCTCATTTAAGGCAGCATCACCATATGCTTCTACAAGCAATCTATGAGCCTCAGCTGCAGATTTTTTTAAATTAAAGAAGTAAATCAAAAGTTCCCGCAAATGACGCTTATTCGGCTCAAAATTCATTTTCGTACAAAAAAAATATATGATGCTGGTATAAAATCACTAATATTTCAAGGTTATGGTGTTGCCGGATGTCCAATCTTATGAAATGTCGTTTTACATCAAACAATTTTAACTATAGTTTATTAGTGGCGCCGTCTTTTGCAAACGGCGGAAACTTATTTGTACTCCCAATAATTTTATAAATGACATTTTGAACTGATGATTTATCAAGTTTATCTTTGTGTGCCTTTATGAAGGCGAGTTTAATTTGTTAATAAAGGTACACAAAGCATCTATAGCCGATTATGAAGACAGATTTATTGACGAATGAAGAAATAGTGTTGAAGACATTGGATAAAAAAGGCATTACAAAAAATTTTTTTATTGAATTGAAAAACGAATTGTTAACGTCTTGTGATTTTTTTTCTTTTCTTTTGGTACTATTGTGAGTTTACTATTTATTGATTAAATATTTGATTCTTCTCTTTATGTATGAAAAAATTAAAGGGTAACTTTATTTATAAATATATTGATCACTAATTCCAGATTTTTTGGTAAAAAAAAAGTAGGATGTAAGAGGAGAACCGCTCTGGAGCAAAAATAGAATCAATTTTTTTACAAAGGGGATGGTTGGAAAAATAAGAAAGAATATCTCCCAGAGAAAGTTTCTTTGTAAAATTAGTCGATTAAAATTCTATCATCCTCAATTTTTAAAAGAAAATTAAGAAAACTGATGCATCTATTATTTTTAATCTCCACTGTAAATTGCATTCTACTGTGGAAACTGTTGAAAGTTTTTAGAATGTTATCAATTCGCAGTCATTATAATATCATCTACATAATAATAATACATCGGATTATAATTCAAAACATTTAAGAGAGGCTTTTTCTTCCAGATCTTGCAAAGCTAGTTCGGCAATGATGGGAGACAAAGGAGATCCCATCGGTGTACCGAACATTTGTTGATAAATTTTTTTATTGAAAGAAAAAAACATTGATAAAAGAGAAAAAAAAAGAATTTTAGTGCTTCTATGAATTTATTAAACGGAATGTTAGTTTTTTGAGAAATTAAATACCATTCGTTATGCTGTTTATTGCAAGATCTAGAGAAATGTTTGTGAACATAAAAATCATCCAACGAAATCATCACAGAGTCATTAATCCTTGTTCCAGTTAGTGTTTTGTAAATCTTGAAACTATTACGTGCTTGTCTCGAATTTTTTTTCATACCTGACACAATGATGGAATGAAAAAAGAAAGCAATGGGATGTAAGACTGTGTTGATGGAGGACACAATAATTCTGAATGGAATATTGTTCTTATTGTATTTTGGAGAGAGCATATGCTCTGGATATAGTAAAATTGTTAGAGTACAATACAAAGAAAGATGTAGTCGCGAAATAATGCTTTCATCTAACCATTTTTAATACCATTTAACTTTCTTTCAATTTTATTGATAGAATCATTATCAAGTATTGTAATATATATATGTATTATGGTCCTATAATGCCTCTTCTAGTCCTGTTTTTCAATGGCGACAGTTACATTTTCATTATCTGCCCTTGTGTATATGATGTTGAGAATCTCAATGCAAAATCGTTTAGTCACACAAACATATTCAACATATCAACTTCAAAACTCATCTTTCTTCATTTATTAATTTAAAAGGTATTTTTAATTATGCTCCAACTTGTAAAAAGACTTTTTCTAACTCAATATTTGTACATAGATACATTTCCGCACATGTATTTGTATCTGTATTTAGATACATTTTAAAGGTATTTTACCCATTGGATGTTAGTATGTAATATGCACAAGTATCCTAAAATGCATAAGTATAATACAATTGCTGTTTTACAATGTCCTAATTTTTATATAATCATTCGATAAAATTTATACAGATGTTCGAAATTCCTTGAGTGCTACTAAAATTAAGTATTGTAAAATTAAAATTCTATTAGGTGTATAACTCCTGCCGTTAATTATCCATCAAATTCTTTTAATACAAAAGAAACAATACAATAGTTTTAATCAAAATATTTGCCATTTACATTTATTATATTTTATTTTTAGACAGCATAGCAAGAATGTCTTATCCTTTTCATGCAATGAAGTCATCGATTCATTTCTTGATATCTGCTTTATTTTATGTATTTTCGAGAGCATAACGTGTTGCATCAACCGGAATAAGTGATAATCAGACTGCGCAATGTCTGGAGAATATATTGAGTGGGAAAAAATTTTCCATTCAAGATCATAGAATGCTTGTTTGACTTTATGAACAACATGAAGTCTCGTATTGTTGTGGAGCAAAATAACTTTGTCACTTCAAGGCAACTGTCATTCGTTTCTATTCAATTTTTTGACTGAACATTCAAAAAAATTGATTCAAAAATTAAGTCAAGCAATTCAAAAGAAGCGACCGGCAGTTGCTTCAAAATGACACAGTCTTTTGCTACGACAATATGAAGCCTCATGTTGCTCATAAAATTAAAGCGCTATGATCTTGAATGGGAAATTTTTCCCCAGCCAGCGTACTCTCCAGAGTACCATCTGATTATTATTTATTTTTATCGATGCAGTACATCTCCAAAACGTATTTTCAAAATGAAGCCGATGTTAAAAAAATAGATTGACGACTTTATTGCATCAAGAGACGAGACATTTTTTCATCACGGCATTCATATGTTGCCTGAAAGATGACAAAAGGATAGATACAAACAGAAAATATTTTGATTAAAATAATTGTATTGTTCCTTTTGCATTAATAAAAAAATTTTGATATTTAACGGCAGTTATACACTTATAATATATTGGAAGTACAAATTAGTTCGGTCCGTTTCCCTGGCTCCAGCTGCTGTGAATGGTTCATAGTGACAGCTGATTTTGGTTTCAGAGAGGTTAAACATCTGCTAATAATATTCAGTTTATTATATCGCTTTGAGTTTCATACAAAAACCTTGATTTTTACTGTATTTGAAATGTCGAATTTTGTTAACCAAGCAGCATTTGCGGGAGGTTTTGATTTTCTGCTTTAATTGGAAGAAAAGTGCTGCTGAAGCCCATCGAATGCTTGTCGAAGTTTATGGTGACACTGCTCCTGATAAATCATGTAGGGAATGGTTTTTCGACGTTTCAAGGATGGAGATTTCAGTATTGAAGACAAGTTTCGCTCTGGACAGCCAAAAAAATTCGAAGACAAAGAATTAGAGGCATTACTCGAAGAAGATCAGAGTCAAACGCAAGAGGAGCTTGTAGTATCATTGGGAGTAACTCAACAAGCCGTTTCTGTACGATTGAGAGTTATGGGAATGATTCAAAAACAAGGAAATTGGGTGCCTTATGAAATCGAGAAACGTTAAAAGGCGATTTTTCATTTGCGAACAGCTGATTCAAAGACAACAAAGAAAAGGTTTTTTGCATCGGATTGTGTATGGAGATGAGAAGTGGATATTCTACGACAACCCCAAGAAGAGAAAATACTACGCTAAGCCCAGTCAATTGTTGCTATCGACCTCAATATCAACATCACGGCCGAACATTCATGATTCGAAGATCATGCTCTGTATCTGATGGGACCAAAAGGATCTTGTTTATTATGAGCTGCTGAAATGCCATTACTGCTGGCGATTCCATTACGGGCGATCGATATCGGCTACAATTGATTCGTTTGCCATGCATTGCGAGAAAAACGGCCGGAACACGAGCAAAGACATGATAAAATTATTCTTTTTCATGACAATGCTCGGCCTCATGTCGCTAAAGTCGTAAAAAAATATTTGAAAACGCTCAAATGGAATGTTTTATCGCATCCGCCATTCTCTGGACATTGCTTCTTCTGATTGTTCCGAAGGATGCAGCAAGTCACCGGTTCACTTCTTTCGCAGAAATCGAAAATTGGCTCCAAAATTGGATCGTCTCCAAAGATGAGTCATTTTTTCGAGATGGAATTCGAAAATTGCCTGAGAGATGGGAAAAAATAGTAGGCAGCGATGGATAATACTTTAATTGATCTGTTCATTCATTTTGTTTTGAAATAAATGCATTTTTGAACGGATCGAACTAATTTGTACTCCCAATATAAAAGATATAAAATACAATATATAAATAATAAATATATAAAATTTTGTTATAATTATTTACCTGTTCACGTAAGTCCTCATCTAAATTATAATTGGACAATGTGTGAAGAATTGTTTCTGTTTCATTTATCTGAAATTGTTTCTATACAATACAAAAAATTGTAGTAAAGTAGTTGAAAATTTTATACCCAATAAATAAAATTACAACGCTGTTTTAATGAAAATTTTGCATGTGTAATTTCATTATTTGAAAATAATTGCTTGCGCTTATTATTCTAATTATAAACAATTATTAATGTTTTTATTCTACTATACCTTATAATAAACAGTCTGACATGTATAGTTTAAAATAACAAAAAAGATGCTATACAAAATAAAATTAAAATAATTATACAAAGTGTTGATAGTAATTTCAAATGACCACATTGTCATTTCATTCATATGTGATTTATATTTCCGATTTATATTTCCGATTTATATTTCCATCGATAAATATTGATATAGTTTGCACAAAGTAAAAGTGTTTAAGGTATCTGAATCAAATAAGGTCCAGGCTCGAAATAAAGCCCATTTTTAAATTATTTTAAAACTCGCTTTACTTCTGTATACGCTTAAAAGATGTGTCATAGGAAATAGATAAAAAAGAATTAAAGAATTGGAATCGGTAATAACACGTGTTTTGTTTAATACAACAAAAACTTTTGTGTATGAGGCTAGTATAAGCCATTTTTATAACAATCCACTGCAAAATTTATCAGAAACAATGTTTCGTAATTTATTACAATTTCTTATAATATTATTCAACTTCTTAGCTATGGAAAATAACTAATAAATTAATTTTTGAAATAAGTATAAGTATTTATTTTAAACAATGTACTTATTAAATAAGATATGTAATTATTATTATAGTTATTATATTTGTTATGTGTGGAGTTTACGCCAAAATAACAATTTTCAATGTTGCTATCTTTTAAGAAGCCGAAATTGTATTCAAATTGCTAGAAATTTCCAAAGATTAATTATTATATCAACAAAATTAAAGATAATTGTAATATTTAAGAGTAGAGTAAATCCTAAGGAATTTTCTTTCTATGATTAATAATAATTATCTTAAAACAGATTTAGAAAGAAAATGTTTTCTTTGTCATTTTTAATTTATTTTTTATTTGGGCCTTATTATATTCATATGTAATAAGGCTCAATGTTAGAATTTAACAAAATTTTTTTTCGTTCATTTACACATATATAAACAATCTATATAAACAATATATTTTATTTTTGAAGGTAAATGAAATGAAGATTTTATTTTCACTTAGTTTTTATTTCAATATCCTTATAAATAGAATTAAAAAAAAATAAAATAAATCAGGTGGACCTCATTCGACTAAAGTACTTTATATAAATACGAGAAGCATCACTTGGCTGTCAAAGTTAGATGATGAACTAATATATATCCGTATTCTTATTTAAATTTACTTCAGAAATATGATTGCGCGCCATTTTTGCCGGACTTTCAACACAATCCATCTAAAACATCAATAATCTTCCTAAATTTAATCTTAAAAAATTCATAAACGTTTTATGAAAAATAATAGTTGCTTTCTATCTAGATAATTCTCATTTGTAATGTCATAATATAACTCAATTGAATGTGCGTTCCTTTTGCAATCTGATAAATGAGATTCAACTGAGAGTTTTTACTAACAATCTGCATAAGATCGAGACTATGTGATCGAGACTATAGCGAGTCTCGTAAACTTACTTTAAAAATGAAGTTATGAACTTGTGTTAGCATGTGATAACTTTTTACCACGGAGTAATAAGGAGACCAAATTCGAGAAAAACATGGGCTTAAAACATGATTTTGAAAAATCCAGAGACATAAACTAGAGAGATAGACTAAGGAAACTCCTAACTTACGTTAACAAAAATGGAACGATTTTGCGTTTCGAGTTAAGATTCTCGACACTCGCAGTACTTGTGAATTTGGCAGTTCTGCGCATAATGAATGCGCCGTAGGAAAAAGTGTCACGAATGTAACTTAAACCCATAAAAACGATTTTGTCTGCGATTAATCTTTATCAAGATTGTCAGGAAGAAAGATTTATCGCAGACAAAATTGCTTTTCTGAGGACTAGTTAGACTGAGTGTAATCTCCTTAGTCTTTTTCCATGCCCATGAAAAATCGAGACGATGTGATTTTAGTGTCATCGCGCCTTGCGGGAAAAATTAGAAATATTGACTGTCACATGGTCACAGGTCACATACAATATGTACATATAGAATATTTCGCATATGATATACAACACTGTTGAAAAATACTTTTATAGTTCACAGTTTTCTCCGACAGACGCACTTGGATCAATTTGTCTGTATAGCGCTTTTCTGAAATCATGTTTCGAGCCATTTTTTTTCGTGACCAGTCGCTTGAGTTTGATCTCCTTATTATCTCCGTGCTTTTTACCAAAGTTTACCAAAGTAAACAAGTAATGACGTTAATCCGAGTATGAAATATTCAGCTTACTTCAGATTCAGTTTCACTTGTGTAAATGGAAAGCAACTGTTATTTCGGGCGAGAATCGAACCTGGATATCTAGCATTCTCTCTCAGAACGTCAGTAACGGCGCGCAATGTTTCTGAAATAAATTTATTTAAGTAAGAATAAGTATATGTATTCAACATATTTAATTTTGACCGTCAAATGGCGCTTCTCGTATTTAGGTGATGTACTCATAAAACTGTCTTAATTTCAATTTTATTACTGAAAAAGATTTAATCATATACAACTTTCACTGAAATTAATGAATATATGCCCATGGAAAATTGAGACAATGTGTATTGTCAATGCACATTTTAATTGTTAATAAGTTAAAATCAGACTGAATTAGAATTTATTTACTTTTTCTATTTTAAAATATATTTTACATATTTGTTCTATATATATATAAGATATACAGAATAAAATTTTATTATTTTTCCATTTAAATTAGGTTATAATGCATTCTTTACGATTTCAATGCTAATATTGATAAAACGTTATTTAAAAGTTATTTAAAAGTTTACACGTATTGTAAAGTATTTAAATATAATTTTCAAAGATCTTTAAGTGTGTTTCAGACTGTAAACATTTCGAAGCACATTGTCAATAAAAAATAGGAAGGTAAAAAGCGAATGTGAGTCAGCACAGGTTGGTGTGTAAGAAAAATTTAAAAATACTTTTTAAAAATTATGGAATAAGAAATTTCAGAATATTTCAGAATTCACTTGTATGAGAAGTTCTGAGAGAAGATGTAACTTTCTGAATATTTTTGAAACATGTTTCAATTCGTATAAAAATTATGAGAAAAATTTTCACCAGAATAGGTGATATAGAATAGAATACCTTGAAAAGATTCAATTGTGCAAGTTAAAACGTGTAATGGTCTTTAATATTTCGTCAATTGATAAAATATAAAAGTTGTTTATCGTATTTAACTGAATACTCAAACAATTAACATTATAAAGGAAGATGATAGCGCATTTTTTAGGTGATGCAAGTTAACAAATCTCAATCTTGAAAACTCCAAAGAATAAATCATAGGAAAGTATTAGGTGTACCACTTTGCTTCCGCCGTTTTTTTCCGAAATTCGAGGCTTTATTGTAAAAAACTGGTTATACATTTATGATTCAAAGTATTGTCCATCGCTGGCTACTACTTTCTCCCACTACTACTTTCGGGTAGCGTACGAATCCCGCGTCGAAAAAACTGGTCATCTTTTGAGGCTATCCACGAATCGATCCAATTTTTTACTTCTTCATAAGACCGGAAGTGCTGGTCAGCCAGGCCGTGTGCCATTGATCGAAACAAGTGATAGTCAGAGGAAGCAACGTCTGGAGAATACGGTGGGTGGGGTAGGACTTCCCATTTCAACATTTCCAAGTATGTCTTGACCATTTTCG
>NW_012130084.1:3544069-3564133 GCF_000143395.1 Atta cephalotes
TTATATATATATATATATATATATATATATACTAACCCAAGAATGGTTCTCCAAATCAAAGCACTTAAGATAATTACTAAAGATAAATACATATACAGGGTAATAGTTCACAAATACTGTATAAATATGATCGAAATTTATGTCAAACCCGTAAAAAAAAGCATATAAAAAGTTATTGATAAGTCAGAAAAACTGTATACAATCCATCCGATTATTATTCGAATTATCCAGTTACGCAATCGTTGATATTTTTTTGGCATACTTCCAATGTGTCGTCTACTATGGAAAGTTCATGTAAACACATTTTCATTTCCTTTAAAAAATCATTTTGATCGATTATATGACATATAAAAAGAAATTATTATAATTGTATATTTAAATAAAAAATTGTTTTTGTAATGTGTATAAGAAATATTGTAGATAAAAAATTATTAAATAATCTGATTAAACAACATAAGTTTTAACATAAGTTTTAAAAAGTTATGTTAAAAGTTAAAAGTAATATAGAAAAGTAATATAAATACAAATATTAATTTTATCAAACATATTTCGTCTAGAATAAATAATAATATAAACATAAATTTGTATTTATCTATAATCAAGATTTCTTTAATGCTCTCAACAAAAAATGATTCAAAATTAAGGAACTATTAAAGTTAAGGAATTTTAAAAAATCAAGTAGTTTTAAGAATTAAGGGAGTACATTTTAAAACTCTTACCTTAGAGCGAAACAAGCTAACAAATATCGTTATAATCGTGCTGATCAATATTATGATATTTATCCAAATGTATATTCTATGCCAACGATGGATATAAGTTGGATAGCAAACAGAATATGTAAACAAGCTCCATATGCCCAAGGTAAGAGAGATATGGCCTAGGATGTTCAAGAGGATATTCGAACAAGCCCAAATTGCAAAACGAATCAATGATTAGTAATGGTGTTAGTGCTGTCTGTAGTGTTTTTATCATAATTTCCAGATCATCAGCTAATGATTTAGTCAGCCAATTTGAACTAATTGTTGCCGCACGAAACACAACCGTTTGTTTTAATACTTTTTATAAGAATTTTAGAAATAGGTTTTGCAGATCTAGAAATTTTATGACTGTGTAAAGTCAGTGCTATATTGGTAAGTAAATGATGTACATATCAACTAACAAGTACTAAATAACAGAATAATCACACAGATAATCTAGATTAGATTGTCTTCTCGCAGAATTATTATTTATACCTATTATAGAGCATAAACAACTATAAACATGACTTCTTTGCAATATTATATCTTTATACTAGGTTGCAAGATCTTTAATGCTTTTTATTATGATACTTTTAACAACATATCGACTTGAATTATCTGATAATGTGTTTGATAAAGTGTTTTATATAGTATGTAGAAGTTAATGGTATGTAAAAGTTATTCATGTAATAATAATATAATTTATTAAACAATAAGTCAATTTAGCTATAATAAATAAATCAATAAGTAATAATAATAGAAGTCTTTCAAAGCCAATTTAAATTATACACAATTTAAATTATAAATGTGTGAATAAATAATTTATTAATTCGGTCAACAAAATATGTATGCGTTTCAATCTTGTTTTGGATCCTCTTCAATATAATAACAAATCATACAATTAATGCATTCGCAAATAAACGATATAATTTATTAATGTAAACGTAAAATTAAATGCTTAATCTTTTTTGTTATTCTATATTATTATTCTTAGTATATTTAATGTAGGGTAATTCCGTTATACATAATAAAAATTTAATTTATTAAGTATTATTTAAGATAAATGAACTATATTAAAAACTATATTAAAAACTTTATACTGTCTACTACTATGAAAAAAATATTAGAAATTTGAAACACTATTTTTTGTATTAAAAAAGGAACTTTTTAAAATGCATTTTTGCTCCTAAAAAATTTGTATGCAGGAATATATATAAATATGTATAAACATAATATGTATGTACATACGTATAAATGCATAAATAATCAAAAACATGTATAATTATATATGAAATATGTTTACATATTCTTCTTTCTTTTGTAAAATTACTTTTTAGTGTAATAATAGTAATGTGAAAACATTAAGAATAATTAAAAAGGTAATTTTCACACTATTTGTTTTAGAAAAAATCAAGTTTAAAAAAATGTAAAATTATTTATGTAATATAATTATATATAAAACTATGCATAATTATGTATGAGCAATTTTTTTACATTTTTCCCAAATTTGTTTTCTTCTAAAACAAGCAATGCGGAAATTATTCCTGTAATTATTTTTTATATTTTCACATTACTATTATTATTTCTATTACATTAAAAACTAATTTTATAAAAGAAAGAAATATGTATGAACTTTATGAACATATTTCATATATAATTATAGATGTTTATGAATATTTATGCGTGTATATGGTATGTATGTTTATACATATTCATGCATTAAAAATTTTTTATTGGACTGTATATCCCATAGGGGATAATACGGTTACTCATGGGAAAGGAGTAAAATGTACGGCTAAAAAATTTACAAATAATGCTTATAAATAAAATGTAAAATGACTTAACACAATAACTTATAAAAAGTTACCAAGTTTTAGAATGATAAATATGTATATGAAATATAATAGATATAATAATAGCTCTATAAGCTATTATTTAATATTAAATAATATTTCAAGCATATTCTTGGAATATTGAACGTTACAATAATATTAAATGTAACATCTTAAGAATATTTTACTAAAATTATATAATATTAAACAATATATCTGAAATATTAATGGATGGTTATATGTATGTCTACTTTTGATTATATTATACAATATGATGGTTAAAAATAATTTTAAATAATATTATCGTAACATTATAAAAAATTAAAAAGTGATATTATTTAATATTATAATAATACTATATAAATATTTAAAAAATATATTTTATTGTAATATTATAACAGTATTCCCATATGCGTATGTATGCGTCCTGTCTGTGAGTATCGCGTGAATTTATGTGAAAACATTACGTTAGTCATAATAGAAATTATCACAAATGTCAAATGTTATTTCATGATGATTTTTCTTTCCATTATATTCTAAAAAGCAAAAATATAAAAAAATGATAATTTGTAAAACTGCAAAAATTGATATAAAATAGGAAGTAATATGAATAGGTCTTGTAAATTATAATTTTGACTTATACAGGTTATCCATATAATTTATACATGTGAGTGAGAGAACTGAAGTATGGCGCTATCCAGCGCTGTCCTCAAATATAGACATGAAATTAGCAGTCTACTTATAAAAGTGTAAAGATAACCAAATTTTAAGAGGTACATTTACATCTCAAAATTTAAAATAAAATTTCAGATTTAAATAAATTATAAATTATTCTCACTAAATATAATTTTTCATAAATATGTTTCAAATTTTGTTATTTTTTTGTCCAACTAAATTCTGCACCTAATTCATCTGTAATCAATATTTTCATGAACTTTGTAATGATTCTTTTCATAGCAATTTTGTGAGTAGAAGTAAAGTTCCAATACTTGTACAAAAAAAAGTTAATTCCGATAATAAGTACGCGATGATGTAGTAAATACGATTGTCAAAAAACAAATTAAATACTAATAAATTAATACTAATAATTAAATTAATACTAATAATAAAAATATTAATACTATTAGGTGTACAACTTTGCTTCCGCCGTTTTCCTATAGATGGCTTTAGCGGTAAGTGGTGGTCGAAATAAATAGATCATAGACGTCATACAATAAACATCTGTCAACATAACCCTATAGAAACATTAGTCGATTTGTGTCTGCATCATAAAGTTATTTTCGATTGAAAATGTCAGTTTACGAGCCAAATTCTCGTCATTTGCGGGAGGTTTTAATTTTTTGCTTCCATATGAAGAAATCTGCGGCTGAAGTTCATCAAATGCTCTCAAATACTTATGGTGAGGCCGCTATTAGTGAAAGAACGTGTCGTGAGTGGTTTCAACGCTTCAAGAACGGTGATTTTGACATCCAAGGTCATGCTCTGTATTTGGTGGGACCAGCTCGGCATAGTGTATTATGAACTGTTAAAACCGACTGAAACAATCACAGGCAATCGGTATCGAACGCAATTGATGCATTTGAGCCGAGCATTGAAAGACAAACGGCCGCAATACAACGAGAGACACGATAAAATGATTTTGCAGCATGACAATGCTCGACCCCATGTTGCGAAAATGATCAAGACATACTTGGAAACGTTGAAATGGGAAGTCCTACCCCACCCACCGTATTCTCCAGACGTTGCTCCCTCTGACTATCACTTGTTTCGATCAATGACACACGGCCTGGCTGACCAGCACTTCCGGTCTTATGAAGAAGTAAAAAATTGGATCGATTCGTGGATAGCCTCAAAAGATGACCAGTTTTTTCGACGCAGGATTCGTACGCTACCCGAAAGATAGGAGAAAGTAGTAGCCAGCGATGGACAATACTTTGAATCATAAATGTATAACCAGTTTTTTACAATAAAGCCTCGAATTTCGAAAAAAAACGGCGAAAGCAAAGTTGTACACCTAATAATAATAAAAATATTATAAACTTTTAAAGTATCTCTCTAAGTATCACAATAATAGTACTATTTGATATTTTCCTTCCTGTAATTACAACTTGATTTTTAAATGTCTTATCATGTTTTAATTGTTATTCAATATTTTTTATATCATTAAGATTTTTCATGGATTTTTCATGGAACTTTTTCACTTAAGATTTTGTTCTCAATCATAAAACTGATCCTTCAATTGCTCAGAAAAATTGTTCTGTTTCTTGTTCAATAGACTTTTGAAATTTTTTTCCCGATTAGCAATATCTGCTAAACGTTGAACAACAATGCTTTAAATTTTTTGTTTCCTACGGGAAAAAATAAATATTACTTTCTTAATTTATAAATACTGCAATTTATAAATACTGCGACCGCGCTCACGAACATGATGCAACATCATCATACGTTCGCGAGTAATATTCTAAACAGCAAATAATAATGATTTCATATTCAAAATAGATATCAATTATTGATTTCATTTAAAAAGCTCTTAATCTCATCATATAATTGATAATTGAGCGTGAGAGAGTGTGCTACTTTTTCGCGAAATCTACAAAATTTTTACTCAAAATACTCTCTACAAAACGCTGACGGCGCGGATAACCGATTCAGTCACGGCAATGGTAGAGGAAACGATTTGGCCGAAAAGGAAAAGAGAATGAACAGGCAATACAGCAATAAAATATGGAGAATTTGTAACAATAAAATAATAATGAGTATATTCTCTCACTCGTTTATATTAGTTTGCTGACTGACAAATTAACGATGCGTTATACAAAGCATTTTAAGGCGGTATCAACCTTTCAAACTCTCTTTAATAGTTGCCTGAAAGTAATTCAGCAACAGGATGATAGGTTCAAGCAAAGCGTTAATTTAAAAATTCAGAACAATATCTGCGTGCTACTTCTCTTCTGAGTGGCCTCATGCTTCCGATATGACTTTTATCTTCTTCCTTGTCTCCTTGCTTCAGTTGAAATGGTGATGACAACACTCCATACAATAGATCATACATGAGAGCCGATTAAATAGACAATCTCGCAAGCAATAATAATACTTCGCGAAACATAATGATAAAAACCGCTCGAAAATCAATAAGCGCTGATACGCCCGTTCTCCGCATCGAGAAGACAGGCTAATGCCGAGCTATTTCGGTCGAGTAACCTTTGTGACAGACGGTGAAAAACGTAACATTACAATTCCCCCTTCCCCGGAGAGAGGAAATCTTTGGCTCCTACAAATAACAAATGATGGTTGATAACCACCATTTTCCAACTAATAATTGCTCAGTGGTTCGTCACGAGCGAGCTGCAAGTATACGAATAGCTTTCTAATATTTACGATACGATAATTATAGTTTTCTAATTGACTGCATCTTTGAAAACGAAAGGAAGAATTTAGTCTAAAGAAACAAAACGATAGTGACTTCAAAAAGATGAAACAGGGAATCACTGACGACCTATATTAACATCTTGCGATACCGAGTTATGTTCTGTAAAGGGCTTTTCTCGCGATTTTCTACTCTCTAATTCGCTAAAATATTCTCAAACATTTACAAGTCATATAACTTTTAAAATGCAACTCAAAAGAGAAAAAAAATTTTTTGGACTCTATAATAGCCCTGTATTCTCAAAGGTGCATGAAGTTCACAAAACTCAACCCAAAAACTAGGCAATTTTTTTCCGGTAGACTTGCTTGATAGTCTCCTCTCAAAATTTTTAACGGGGAAAACGGTACACGCCGGTAGATTAAAGTTTGCGCAAAAGAAAGTACGAAAAAAAAAAAGATTTTTTTTTCGTCTCTATGAAGTAACCCTAGTCCCGTGCTACGCAGCCAGTCCCATTTCACAGAAAATACTACCAGAAAAGCAGGAAAAACCTCTTGAGGACGATATACTTCCCTGGACTATGATTTCGATAACTACGAGTATTTGATCGAAACCAGACAAGGTCACGGAATATGATTTAAGGTCTTTGATGTGTACTTTTTCAGTGGTTGTATTATCAAGATTCACAATCTCATCTACTACGGAAGAAATAACTCTACTAACTCTGGGAGGGCCCTAGAATTTCGGCGATAATTTGGCGGCAATATTATGAGACACAGATGATAAAGTGTCTCAAAATTGGATCCGCAACTTTAAATCGCGCCTATGCAAATTATAATGTTTAGCTTGTTGACGGGCC
The DNA here is from genome assembly GCF_000143395.1 of Atta cephalotes. Lineage (NCBI taxonomy): Eukaryota > Metazoa > Arthropoda > Insecta > Hymenoptera > Formicidae > Atta > Atta cephalotes. Next base: position 3,550,862 of record NW_012130084.1, read on the forward strand.
TGATTTAAGTCCTCTCTAACCCATTGATACAGCGATTGCAATTTCCGCATGCGCTCCTCCCACTTTACAGCGTCTCGCGGCTCCACTTCGATCACTCCCTAATACATAGCGAGTGCACTGGTTCTAATTCGCGACCTAAATTCAGAAAAGCAGGTGAAGTACCGACTGAGAAATGATGTGCGATATTATACGCGAAACGAAAATCTTTTAGATGGATATCCCATTCACGATAGTCGCAATCGAGGAATGCTATAATCATTATTTTAAACATACGATTCATCCTTTCGACGGGGTTAGCTTGCTGGTTTTCCCGGAGAGGATACCTAACCTATCCGGGAAGGGAAGACGCCTGGCAAACCGTACTGCCAGGTATATTGGATTCACCCATCTCTATGATCCCACGCCCTAGGGCATGGGATACTCCGAGCCGGCTGCTTACCGAGCTAAAAACTCCTTCTGTTCCTGCCAGGACATAAGAGGGATGCCTCGGAATCATCGATTAGGCATTACTTCAAGACATCTCCCAAGTGCACGGAGCCAGGCTCCTACACCTGACAGTAATCTACACCCAAATTTCAATTTATTATTTACACATATTTACAGAAACCGCTACAATCTCCTATCTATACACACATCTACACATACACATGCATACTCAGAAGTTTTTCTAATCTGTATATAAAACTGTGTATAACACTGTGTACTCCTCGCGCCAGTTAGGCCGGTAGTTTCGAAGGGATGAGGGGAGGGCCGCCGCCTCGGCCAAGGCCGTTCTATATCAACGCTCCATTTCTCTTTCCTCTTTGTTTCTCATGACAATCTCGTAAAAATTGGCGAAGGTCGCCCAATTTGTAGCTGAAGTCATGATGACTCTGGCCACCGCCTCATATGTTTGGCGCACTCCAATTATCTTATCTTGAGAAATCTGTCTTCTTTCTGCTCTGCTGACAGTAAGCATTGTGTGCAGATCAGTATCAATCGCCGCATGAGAATACCCACAAATAGGCAACTTTCCCTATCTCATATAGGCCTGGAAGGAACCATGGCCAGTCAGCACCTGCCGACTCTATAAGTCCGCCATACGATCTGGCCATTCACTCCTCTAACCTCCTCCCATTCTCACAACAGCCCCCTGCGTATTTGATGGAAACTCCCGGAAGTTCTCCTTCTACTTCGTCACGGCTCATTTGTGTTCTTTCTCGTAAAGGAGAGCTCTCACTCTCCTCCACAGCTCCAAGGCCCCATCTCTCCTCCAGAGATACAGCCTCCTATATTTGTTTGCAGCAACTACTAAACGGTAGTATCCTTACTAGGATCGTGGCCGTTTTGTGCGACACCGTTCGGTATGCGCGGGCCACTCTTACTGCGAGATGTCGCTGTAACCTCGCCACGTCTCTCACGATGATCCTATCTTGCATAACCGTCTATGCCTAAATAGAGGGGGGGCCTCATATATTACAATGGAGAGGATCACTGCTTATACGCGGCGCCTCCCCTCATCCAGCCCGCCGATATTGGCAGTAAATCTAGCCAAAGCCGCGACCATCCTTCATATCTTTGGTAGGAGAAGGCAGAAGTGGTCCCAGAAAGTCCACTTAGACTCCAGGGTTAATCCTGGGTATTTCATGACGAACTTCACCGGGATCATCGCTCGCAGGACGTTCTCCATAAAGGCTATTACCTCCGTTTTGATCGCTGAGACTCTCAATTGCTTTGACAAGGCATGCCAAGGCCCCCAGTTCTGCCCGAATGCGCACTTTGCCCAGGAATGTCCCATTTACTACCATCAAAATGTCATCCGCATAGTAGATCACAGAGCATTCCATGTGCATCGTTATCTGTAGGACCGCATCATAGCCGATGTTCCACAGAATCGGTCCCAGAACCGGGCTCTGTGGGATTCCTCGCGTGATCTCCTCGCGCATGTATCGGCCATCCCGATCAACGTATGCAAGAGATCTTCCAGATAAGTAATTTCTCAATATGAATCATAAATATCTCGGAACCTTCTTCCTCTCAAACACTTTCCAGATGATGTGCCAAGGAAGGATGTTAAACACATTGGCTATATCAAATGATATGGCACCGCCTTCCTCCCGTTCCTCAGCCCGTCCTCCATCCACTTACGGATCGCGTCTATCGTCGATTTGTGAGCCCTAAAACCCATACTGTCGCTTCGTGATACCCCCGATCTCATCTAGGAACGCCTATAATCTTCCACAGATCACATGCTTCAGGAGTGAGTTAGCTTGGTCGCTAAAAAAAAAATTGGCTTGTAGGAGGGTGGCACGTCCGGTTTATTTGGTTTTTTTAAAAGCACAAGTTTAGCGGACTTCCACAGATCCTCTCCTTCAGGCATCTGGAGAAGCAATCCGTCCACCACGGCGCCATCTTCTATCCTATGTCTTTGATAATCCAACTGACTATCTCATCGGGCCTTGGGGCCTTTCCTTCCCTAATCCTCAAGATCGCATTCATGATCTCCATTATCATGACGGCCATCTCCTCCCTCCACACGCTGGGTCCTCTTTCCTAAGAGTCCCTATAGCAAAATAGTGAGCCCACTATCCCCCATACCGTCTGCGGTGGGAAGGTCTCGACGATCGGCGTCCCCCCCTCTCAGCTTACCCATCATCACCCTATGAGGCATCCCCCATGGATCCGCCTCCAGTAGGCTTCTCTAGAGGGACACCTTAGATCTCCAGATAGCATTCCTCATCTTATCTCTGGCTCCTTTTTTCGGCTCACCGCTCACGGATCACTTTCAGCGTTGTTCTATAATTTCTCACTCTCGTTAACCTCCTTCTAATCTTGATGCAGGTCGTTCTTAATTCTGCGATCTTTTCACTCCATCAATAGACTTTCGGCCTACCGGAACCCGCGTGCGGCATTGTGATGTCTAAAATTTCAAACTGGCCATTATCGATTGTATCCATTATCTCATCGGTTGGGGTGGCTCTCCGATCGTCTGCCTCGATGATTCCATCGGTTCTTCCTGCTCTGGGCTAGTGTCCATTGTGCGCCCATTGAAAGTGGACAATTTGCAACGAGACCTTGTGTCCCGCATCCAGCTTTCTGGACGCAGATCGGACAATGAGGCTTTGCTTCTGTAATTCCTCGCATGCCTATTTTTACCATAGTTAAAACAGGTTCCTGACCTGTTGATCCCACTCTGAAAGTTCGCCCGAATATGGCCTACAGCGAGGCACCCATAACACTGCAATCGTCTCTTAGCCAGGGGGACCACGCGGGCATATGACCACCCCAATCTTAATCAGCCTTTCGTCTGTAACTTGTTTGCCGTGATGATCGGTACTGCACTTATACTGTATGCATTCCCCCTCTTCCCTCTCGTAATCTCCGATCTTTACTTCTCCTTCTGAGATTCTCCTTCGCTTTCGCTACTGTTGACACGATCTCCTCAGCTGTGACCGATTGATTGATGTCCAGCAGCCGCCTTCCTGACTGGTCTGACAATCCTCACTTTATCTTGACTGTCAAACATGGTCCTTAACTTGTAGACTAACAGATCCACCTTCGGTTCTGGATCCTCCCCAATTATCTCTATAAGGAGATCATCAGCTTGGGTCTCTCTCCGTTTGATGTCCTCGATATTCAATTATTCCAATGAAATTTGGCCTCTGGCTTTCCCTACTGCCTCTGCATAGGACGGTTCTCTCTCTTCACAGCGGATGAATACCGCCACTGTCCTCGGTTCGAGGACCTCTCCACGAGAGTAGAGTTTAATCTCGGCTGCTCCCTTCGCTCGTTGCTTTGGCGGCTCGGACGCTTTGGACTCCCTCTGCGTCCTCGCATTGGAACCAATCTTCTCCCTACTCTTCTGCGCTTGCATTCCCTGCTCCGAAGGAGCATATAATTATATACAATTGTATATAAAATATATCCATTTATATACAAAAAAATTACAATTTTATATAATTATATTACAAACATATATAAAAATATATATAAAAACAATATATTAGGTGTACAACTTTGCTTCCGCCGTTTTCCTATAGATGGCTTTAGCGGTAAGTGGTGGTCGAAATAAATAGATCATAGACGTCATACAATAAACTTGGGCATCTGTCAACATACATAACCCTATAGAAACATCAGTCGATTTGTGTCTGCATCATAAAGTTATTCTCGATTGAAAATGTCAGTTTACGAGCCAAATTCTCGTCATTTGCGGGAGGTTTTAATTTTTTGCTTCAATATGAAGAAATCTGCGGCTGAGGCTCATCGAATGCTCTCAAATACTTATGGTGAGGCCGCTATTAGTGAAAAAACGTGTCATGAGGTTTCAACGCTTCAAGAACGGTGATTTTGACGTCCAAGGTCATGCTCTGTATTTGGTGGGACCAGCTCGGCATAGTGTATTATGAACTGTTAAAACCGATTGAAACAATCACAGGCGATCGGTATCGAACGCAATTGATGCGTTTGAGCCGAGCATTGACAACCGGCAAGACAAACTGCCACAATACAACGAGAGACACGATAAAGTGATTTTGCAGCATGACAATGCTCGACCCCATGTTGCGAAAGTGGTCAAGACATACTTGGAAACGTTGAAATGGGAAGTCCTACCCCATCCGCCGTATTCTCCAGACGTTGCTCTGACTATCACTTGTTTCGTTCAATGGCACACGGCCTGGCTGACCAGCACTTCCGGTCTTATGAAGAAGTAAAAAATTGGATCGATTCGTGGATAGCCTCAAAAGATGACCAGTTTTTTCGACGCGGGATTCGTACGCTACCCGAAAGATGAGAGAAAATAATAGCCAGCGATGGATAATACTTTGAATCATAAATGTATAATCAGTTTTTACAATAAAGCCTCGAATTTCGGAAAAAAACGGCGGAAGCAAAGTTATACACCTAATAAAAATATACATAAAAACATTTTTTTCTCGGGGGAACGATTTTCTCATCACATTATACATGTATTATTGCTACAATTATATTATTATATGTAGCATATTAATGCATTAATAATAGAAAATTCAGTATTTGATTTTTTTAAGAAAATAAAAATTATTTTGCAAGAAAAATATTCTTTAATACGACCTTCGCATATTTAAGCTACAGAGCTCTTGAGCCAGAGCATCATCTGAGCGCTCGTCAGCCCAGCTGCTGAATCTCAAGTGATAAGGGAGGGTCGCTCGCCGGAATTGTGCATCTGTTGAGTTCTGCTTTACTACACTGGATACTAGTCGTATTATTTACCTCATTAATTCTATTAACAAGGAAGAAGAAGAAGTCTTTTTCTGATATTAAGAATACAATAAAATTGATTTAAACCATTTTTTTATAATGTGCACCCATTAAATTAAAATCATAAATAGTCCAATTAATCATTTCTATTTATATTTCAACTTTGCAGTAAGTCCGGATTTTCTAACATTGTTAGAAACCCCAGTAAACGAGAATGAATTAAAATGGAATTAAAATTGAAATTTTTTTCTATCTGCATATTTTACATAGCGAATATTTTTGTTTGAATTTAATTGGATTCAATTGAATTCAATTAGATTCAATTTGATGCAAATGAATTGGAAAAACTGCATTTCCTATTCAAAATTTGGAATTGAACAGTATTCACAATGCACAGAAAAAGTTAATATTACTTTTAGATTGAAAAACATAGAGATATACTTCATGCAATTCCTATAAAAGCATAGAGATATACTTCATGCAATTCCTATAAATGAATAAAAATATTCATGATTGAAAAGCATTCATTTTAATGTATCAATATTTCTGAAAATCTGAATCCATTTCAATTCATTTCAATCCATTCTCGTTTGCTGGGACAGTAGACATATAAGGGGTTAAGGTAACCCCAACATTTTACACCGAACAATTACATAGCTAATGGCGCATTAAAAAGTCGCCAAGCAAGGAAATTGTAGAGGTGATATATAAGTCCCCCCCTCCCCCCCAGCCTCAGTATCACTTTTCAAAGCATGTTGAATGTCTGAATTATGAAAATCGGATGGAATTACGCTAATCTCTTGTGTGTACTGAGAGTTAAAAATAATTCTGGCAAATTAACACCAAAAATCCCAAATTCAAAATTTGGGAGGCCAACTTCACAAAACACAAAATGAAAAATCGCGATATCTTTTAAACCAACTTAAAACGCTTTAAATGATAATAACTTTTGATAGAACTCTTGGACTGCTACCCAGAACTGTCAACAGAATAGCCGTAACGTTCAAAAATTTTTTGTCCCCAGATGTGAGAGAATTAGATATTCAAAAAATCATGATATTTTTCTAACTTCGGGTGTTAGAAATTTTCGATTTAATAAACGAAAAATCTCTTAAAATGTTGGTCCTATCGCTTTGAAAATTAATAATTCGTTAGAATTCGTGAGGTGCTACCCAGAACACTGTTGATAGAATTGCCAGAACTTTTAAAAAATTTTTATCCCTCGGATGTTAGAAATTTTTCGATTTGACAAACGAAAAATCGCGATATCTCTTAAACTGTTAGTCTTAGCGCTTCGAGCATTAATAACTTTTGTTAGAACTTGTGGGATACCCAGAACTGTCAACAGAATTGTTAGAAGTTTCAAAAAATTTTCATCCGTCGAGTTAAAAATTTCTAACACTCGAAGGGTAAAAATTTTTCAAAATTACTCGTGCGAATAAAGGTAATGTGACGGTGGCATTAGATAGACAGATGTATATTTCCAAGGTAAATGATATGCTTCAGAATGTGAATATTTATGATGTCATTGAAAAAGATTCGACGGAGGAGGATTGTAACGAGCTTACGCGCTTTATGTAGGTTAATTGAAAAAATTATATCTAATTTCACATATAGAAGTTTGTTATGCAATAATGGAATACTTTCGAGGGCCTACGCTCTTCCGAAGATACACAAGCAGGATTGTCCCTTTCGTATAATAAAATAAATATAATTTCTTCGATAAATAGCCCTTTATATTCGTTGGCAGGGTTTCTTTATACTATTATCATTAAAATAATTTCTAAGGCGGATAGTCATACCAAAAATAGTTTTAAATTTGTTAAAGAACTTGATAGTAGGCGGTTGATTGATGAATTTCAATTAATGGAGTTGTTATAGTCTCTTCACTAACGTTCCCATTGACTATGCGATGGACTGTATCAAAGACTATTGGCGATTTATTAGGTGTACAACTTCGTTTCTGCCGTTTTTTTTCCGAAATTCGAGGAGAAATTTATTATAAAAAATTGGTTATACATTTATGATTCAAAGTATTGTCCATTGCTGGCCACTACTTTCTCCCATCTGTCGGGTAGCGTACGAATCCCGCGTCGAAATCTTTTGAGGCTATCCACGAATCGATCCAATTTTTTACTTCTTCATAAGACCGGAAGTGCTGGTCAGCCAGGCCGTGTGTCATTGATCGAAACAAGTGATAGTCAGAGGGAGCAACGTCTGGAGAATACGGTGGGTGGAGTAGGACTTCCCATTTCAACGTTTCCAAGTATGTCTTGACCATTTTCGCAACATGGGGTCGAGCATTGTCATGCTGCAAAATCACTTTATCGTGTCTCTCGTTGTATTGCGGCCGTTTGTCTTTCAATGCTCGGCTCAAATGCATCAATTGCGTTCGATACCGATCGCCTGTGATTGTTCGGTCGGTTTTAACAGTTCATAATACACTACTACGCCGAGCTGGTCCCACCAAATACAGAGCATGACCTTGGAGCCGTGAATATTCGGTTTGTCCGTCGACGTGGAAGCATGGCCGGGAACTCCCCATGATTTTCTGCGCTTGGGATTATCGTAATGAACCCATTTTTCGTTCCCAGTCACAATGCGATGCAGAAATCCCTTCTGTCTTTGCCTTTCAAGCAGCTGTTCACAAGCAAACAAACGCCGTTCAACATCTCTCGGCTTCAATTCGTACGGCACCCAATTTTCTTGCTTCTGAATCATTTCCATGGCTTTGAGGCGTTTTGAAATGGCTTGTTGAGTCACTCCCAATGATCGTGCCAATTCTTCATGATTTTGACACGAGTCAACTTGCTCAAGTAATGCCTCCAATTCTGCATCTTCGAAAATCTTCTCTCTTCCACCGGTCTTCAAAGTCAAAATCACCGTTCTTGAAGCGTTGAAACCACTCACGACACGTTCTTTCACTAATAGCGGCCTCACCATAAGTATTTGAGAGCATTCGATGAGCCTCAGCCGCAGATTTCTTCATATTGAAGCAAAAAATTAAAACTTCCCACAAATGACGAGAATTTGGCTCGTAAATTGACATTTTCAATCGAGAATAACTTTATGATGCAGACACAAATCGACTAATGTTTCTATGGGGTTATGTTGACAGATGCCCAAGTTTATTGTATGACGTCTATGATTTATTTATTTCGACCACCACTTACCGCTAAAGCCATCTATAGGAAAACGGCGGAAGCAAAGTGTTATTTCTAGAGATTGTTGTTTACCTAACGAGGATTTCATCAAAGTGATTCAATTTATTTTAGATTCTACTTTCTTTGTTTTTGATAGTGTTATATAAGAGCAGAATTATAAACGCTCCTATGAATTCTCCATCATCGCGGATCTAATTATGCGAAAATTAGAGAGTAGAACTTTGTCCTTGATTCGGTTTCCGTTGTCCTTTTACTATAGATATGTTGACAATATAATCCTGATTTTTCGATTAGTTCCATTCTTGATATTTTTAATTCAATATTAATTCTCCAAGGTTTCAGTTCACTATAGAAGAAGGGAGTAATAGATTAAATTTTTTGAATGTACAGTGATTAGGGATAATGAGTTGATAGAATTCGATTGGCACAAGTTTTTCGGATAGATATTTGAACCTTTAGTCACAGCACCCATTTCTCAAAAAATAGATACAATACAAATAGATACGCGGCATTAGTTAATAGGATGGTTTGCTTTCGAATCCTAAATTTCACTTTGATAATTTGTGTTTCATAATTAAAGCATTGTTAAAGAATGATTATCCATTGAACTTGATATTTACAAATATTAGTAACCGTTTAAAGAACATTATTATGATTAATAATAGGAAGAGTGTTGTTAATGACAATACATTGATGTAATGCAGCCTTCGTGATTCACTGTTCCTTTTATTCGTGGCATTACTGAAAAAGTAGATTGAATAGCGATCATATGAGGGTATATTTATAATATACAATAAATTGCGAGAATTCATTAAGGCACAAAGATCTTATCGCGTGACAAGAAGTTGAATGTTTATAATATTTCGTATAAAAGTTGCGACGCAAGTTATGTAGGACAGATGTGTAGACAACAGACGTGTAGGCAACGTGTAGAGAAAAGAAGTCAAGAATCACAGAGAATAAGAACCATATCCGATAGAACACATTTGCTCGTAATATTATAAAGAGCATCGGTTACAAGAAGATGATTTTGATTGGAACAATGTTACATTAGACGAGAAATCTCAATATAGAAAAAGATTGATTTCGGAGATGATATTTATCAGGAGACATATATTACATTTTTTCATTTGTAATCTCGAATAATATTAGCAAAAAAATGAACTATTCTGATACTGACTAGCCAACATATCAAGAACTGGTTTTTTTCATTCATTCATTCATTATTCATTATTCATTATTCATTCAATTATTCATAGTAATATTTGCGATATGATGCTTTGTGATCACGGTGAGCGTCGTTATTTTCGGGATAATTAATTATAATCTTAAAGTTTTTTGATAAATTAATTTTCCATAGTCTCTATTTTGATATTTCCAATATTTCCTTATTTTCGTTCATTTTTCTTTTTCTTTCTCTTTTTGGAGAAAATTTGGAAAAAAATCTTTAATTCTGGCACCATTCTCGATATAGGGATACTCATCATGATAGAATTTTTATTTACAGTTTGTATTGTCATGTTAGTTTGTATTGTCTCTGAGAAAGGCTCAAAAGTGAGCCGAAATATGTGTGTTTAGTAAAAAAAAGAAGTTTTACGCTTTATATTATTTGCGTGACGTCTTCTGCGTCCTAATGCCCTTATTCTTTTCAATTTCTTTTGATTTATAAGGAGTTTTTGTCAGTTTCATTTGTTATACGAAAGTTATTATTATTTAAAGCATTAGGACTAATGATTTAGAAGATATCACAATTTTTCGTTCTGCATTTTGTAAAGTTAGCACCCCAAATTTCTAAAATTTTCGATTTTTTTTGTTAATTCGTCGGAACTATTTTTAATTTTGGACAGGAACTGCAGAACTCTCCGGGGCGCATTCGAAACTGTAACGAAAATTTCATTTTTTGATGATGCCAATTTCACAAAGGTAATGACTTTCCACGCGAAGGGAGTTCCACTCTATCTTTTCCCCTCAAGGAACGATTTCCCATGTGAAGTGAGTTTCACCTCACCCCCCTCCCCTGCCAAGGGGCGCACGACTTTCTATGCGAAGCAAGTTCCACCCCATCTCGCCAAGTACTTTCTTGCTTCGCGTAGAAAGTTGTATTTCTTGAATTCGTTCATCTCATATCTCTCTCCCTGTTTAAAGTTATCTAACTTTTCATGTAAAGAAAAATAAATACTAATTTTGACTATTATATTAATACAATAACTTTTTAATAAATAACGAGCAACGGTTAAAACTTGTTGAAGGCCTGAGTCAAGATTAGGTAAGTTTTTTTTAAACTAAATTAATTTAAGTTTAAAAAAAAGTTAATTTTAAAAAGAATTATTTTTGAGATAAGAATGTCCTAATTTTTTTTTAAATAAAATTACTTTGACACTTACAATATAGATTATTAAGTAAATTTAATTTTTTTATTCACATATAAGTTACTTATATATGTATAATAAGAGTCATAAGGCATTTTTATCAAAATCTTTTATCAAAATCAAGAAAAAAGGGTATATATTTTTTGCATTATCTCTCTTTCTTTAACTTTTATCTAACTTTTTTTAATTTCTGAAACGACTGTTCATGCATGTGTCTACTACATTGACTAGATATTTATTACAAAAAATATACGTAAAAATTTAGGAAATGGATGGATGTGCAGCACTGTTTTACAACAGTTCTTCATTTTATATTTATGTTGCTGAAATATAATGTTTATGACACTTAAAATTAGTGTGATTCAAATATAAATGGGAATTAATAAATGACAAAACCTAGCGAACCAATAAAAACTGGCTTTCATATGGTGTGATCCTTATTATAGTCTCTAATTATAAAATTGACTTTTTATAAATTAATTTTCTAATGTTTAAGATTTTATAGAAAAAAATATTAGCATTAAGAAAAAAATTTTTAATTTAAAAAAGTTAATAAATTAAAGTTTAGAAATAATTAAATTATTATAAGTTAAAAATTAATGCATTTAAAATTACCTAAATTATAAAATATGTCAAGATCAAGGTCATTGAAGTTGAATCCTCCCCGTTTTCCCCCTAATAAATACTTTTACCGTTATATGTATAGTTTGTATGTTTATTATATATGTTTATTAATGCAAAGCAAAGACGTCCAGCTTGGGCATAGCCTTTCCATAGTGAAAATAAAAATCGGAGTAAGTTGAATGTAATGGGAGAATAATAGAAATGTAAACGAAGCTTCTAGGAGATAAAAATTGAAAAAAACATAATAGAAATGTAACATTTTTTTTATGTTTCGTTGTTTCAATATTCGCCTTCTAAAAGCTTTGTTTACTCTTCCATTATATTCGACTTACTATCCAATTTTTATTTTCTTTTATATTTCTTAGGATTTCTTTTATATTTATGAATTCATAGTTTTCTAAATAAAATTGCTTTTATATAAAAAAACAATCATTGTTATTTTATATAAAAGACTATATATGTCACATATAATATTATATTAGGTGTAGTAAAATGAAATCCATTATTTTTGCATGTCATCTAATGGAAAAACAATGGATTTTTTTTTACTACACCTAATATATTATTCTGAAATTATAAATTATATCGTTATTTAATCTCCATTCCACTAGTTTTACTCGATTGTCGTACAAATTGCTTTCTATTTGTATAGGTTTCTTTTTAGCAAATCGATACTTTTAATTCACATAAGTACTAGTACAGTTATTGTTATACAAACTTTCAGGCCACGTCAAAATAATTCATTGTTTTGCAGTGTTATGATACAACATTTAATATTTCGATACAATCCCAAGTTAAATTTTGCAAAAAAATTGTCAAGAAGAATATTCAAGCACGATCATAGGCGACTGCTTTAAATCGCATTATGCTTCTTCGGATATAGTGTTTAAATATTTTCAAAGTCGGTCAAGGACCTTGTCTTATCCATATTCTATATTTTATTATTATGATTGTCTTACGCTTATATATCACTTTTGAAATGACTACTTTTTTAAAAATTTAAGATCGACTTAGCTAATTATTATGGCTAGTAACACTTTTGCTGTGATATATACCATACATATTATTTTCTAGAATTTCAGTATTTACTCTGATAAAAAAATTCTCATAGAATTCCAATTCACGGCTGTTCGATTTTTTCTCTATATTTTTACATGACTTGACACCGCTATCGCGTTGATATGTATCAAATATTATGTTCGTAAGCATGCTTTAAAAATATATCGATCTTATAGTTATATTGTTGAGTGGAAAAAATTATATGTTAAGTAAGAAAACTAAATAATATTAAAATTGATTATCTAAACTTTGTTTATTTATTATATACATATAGCCGGTTTTAGTAAAAGAAATTGTACTTATAAACTTCGTAACAATAATAATTAACTAATTTAGAGCATATTATTTTCCGCGATTACAATTAAATCGCAATTGGTAATACCAAAAATTAATATAAACACAAAAAGGAAATAAAAAAAATTTATTTATGAACTTTATTTTCTCAAAAGTGGTTATAAATAATATACACGATGTTTTTGATGCAAACCATTTTACAACAATTTAATATTACGTCAGCAATCCATAAAAACAAAAACAAAATGTACTGCCATATACTGTATATAATATATACGATCGAATTTTTAGCTTTTTGATAATCAATTTCATATGACATACCAGGCTCGATATCTTGAAATAACAGATTATATTACAATTTCGCTTCTTTTCCATAATTTAAATTTATATATATAAGTTCTTGTGCTATTTTTGTTTTTTATTCAATATATCGATAGCTGAATTTTAACAATGAGTAAAAAGATAGAAGACAAAAATCAACTTAAATTAAATTCTATCTGCAATCAATTATATATCTTTTGATAATATAAAAATAAATATTA
>NW_012130084.1:3564153-3586922 GCF_000143395.1 Atta cephalotes
ATATATATATTATTATATAATAAATAAATAATAATAAATAAATAACACACACACACACACACACACACACACACACACACACACACACACACACACACACACACACATATATATATATATATAAAATTGTTAATATATAATTAGATGCAATACAATTAACACTAAACACTTAGTTTTATGTATATATTAATAAATTATATTATTCCAAGAATAATTTTACGTATTTTAGTTTACGATATACGTGTATTATATTGTGCGCAATAATTTCTATATACTTATAAAACATCTTATCGAAATAATCAGCTTTAACTAATCTAGATTATCTATATATTTTTTTCTGTCGCTCAATACTTGCAAGTTGACATGTACATATTTTATCCTTTAATATAAGTTTCTTACAGTGTAATTCTCACAAAGTTCTAGAGGATATGCAAAAATGAACTACTTCTGAAATTCCTATAAAAAGTATTAAAACGCGTTTGTGTTTCGTGCGCCAAGAATTAATTCAACTTATTAACTGACGATTCAGAATCAATGTCGAAGATACAGACGATTCAGACAGCGCTGGCACCATTATTGATTATCGGTTCGTTCTACAATTTGAGCTTGTTCGAATATCCTCTTGGACAACCTAGGCCGTATCTTTCTTATCTGCATTTCTTAACCGCATGGAGCCTTTCTGTATATTTTCTTTATTATCTACGCTACAATGGTCATATTGTAATATCATTATACATAACCTGGCGAAATATCCTAATAATGATCATCACTATTACATCAATACTTGTTAGCTTATTTCGTATTAAGGTAACGATTTCAAAATATTACTTCAGTCTTAATATTATTTGATTTTTTAAATTTCTTAATTTTTGCTTAATCACTTCCTTTATTAAAAGGATCAAAGAAGCCGTGATCTCACAATTATAGGCAAATACAGATTTATAAAAAGTTTTTGGAGAAATCGATTTTAATATTTATATTATTATTTATTGTAGAAGATGTTTGAATTAATATTTGTGTTTACATTTTTAAATTAGCTTTTAACATACCTTTTTTAAATATTATGTTTAAAATATTTATTAAATTTCTTATAATCTTTTTATCTATCATATTTTCTACACGTTATAACAACTCTTATTCAAATACAAAATTAATAATTTCTTCTTAAATTACATAATCGATCAATACAATTTTTTAAAGGAATTAAAAATATGCTTACGTAAACTCTCCATAGTGGACGATACATTGGAAGCACTTGGAATGCCAAAGGAATATCAATGTCTGCGTAATTGGATAATTCGAATAATAATCGGATGGATTGCACTCGTTTTTGTCGACAATACAATCTGCAGTTTTTTTTAAATTATTATTATTATTATGAACATTTCAATATCGTTTGTATCTATATTCCATTTGTGATAAATTATATGCATCATGTCAATATCTTAAGTGCTCTGACTTCGGGAGTTATCATTGGGTTAGTATATTTATACATTTATTTCATAAGCTACTTTTATTGACAAGTTCATTAAAATGTCTAATGTTAACCTGAAACTTAAAGAGCTTTTAAAATTGTAAAAATACTTTAAGATACTCTATACAGTTTTAAAAATAAAAATTTGTCAATATTAGTATTGACAAAGAATGCATTATAAAATAACTTAAATAGAAAAATAATAAAATTTTATTCTGTTATATATACTATATATATTACTACATTTACACGGCTCGATTTACATCGAAATTATAATATCGATGTTATGAAAATGGCCAATCGTAAATATTTCTCTGAAAAACGGAAGGATTGTGATAATCAGTTTCTAAACATCGATATTACAACTTCGTAAATTGAGTCGTGTAAATGAAGTCTGTAAAATATATATAAACATAAAAAATGAAAGATAAAAATCTAACTTAATTTGACTTCGATATTAACGCAATTCAAATATAATGCATATGTATTAATTTTAATGACAGACATAATTAAATTTTTTCCTTAAATTCAGATACACAAGCTCCAGATTTCATCGAGTCAATGATCGTTTACTAATTCTCTATTCCGAAATGTTGAAAAACAATGCAGATTGCAAAAAACAAAATAGATTTATCTTAGTCCAACAACGGATAACAGAAGCTAAGAATCGCAAGCAATATATGTGGATTATAATGTAACTTTTTATTAACATACTTTACATATATGCGCATACGAAACGTGTGTGTATATATAAATATGTCATAGTCAAAGTGTAACTCAGTAAATGTAAAGTAGGTAGTCCAACAGTGAACCAGTAGTATACTATGAACCATTGCAATATTTCGTAAATGCGACGTTATCAGATTGTGCTATTATAAGCAGCGACTCGCATTTGAACCTCTCCTCGACTTTCCAGTCGAGTGGCAGCTCGCGCCAAGGATGATGTAATATCATATTTTAAGAATTTTGGATTGCAAAGTAAGTTTTTTTTTATAAGTTTTATGCATTTTTTATGTTTTTGTTGTTATACATTATATCATTTTTTTCATTATGCAATAGTTTGATGTTCACATTTGGATTTATTATTTTGTAAGCAATTACTTTTTTCTGTTATTATTTTATTACATTATTTTGGATTATCATGAAAAAGGTTAGGTGATCTACAATGAATCATTTTGATGTAGTAAATAATCATAGTTCATTGTAGACCACATAACCTTTTTTACGATAAACTTCAAAGTAATAATTCATTGTAATAATTATTTAGCATACGGCCCCTCCACTCACCTAAAATCTTAATAAAAATATTCATTTCACTCATTCATTTTCACTCAAAATGAAAAAATTTGTCAGAATAATGCGGCGGTCAGCCACGAATCTTTACCATCTTATAATTATCTATTTTCTAAATAAACATTTTAAAATATAACAAAACTAAAATAATTTCAACAATTTGCAATAATATATATCTCATTATTAAAAATAGCACGTTGTGTATAACCTCTTGTATATAATGAATCATTTCTCGTTTTTTGAAATAATCGAAGTTATGGCTAAAAAATTACTTAAAAAATAACTTAAGAGTTATTGTTTACAGTATGTAGCCAACTAAATTCATAAACTGTATGTCAAAACTCAGATCTTTAATTTAATAATTGAGAGAGACAGATAAGCTGAAATGTATATGGTTCATGTTGAATTACTATTCTACACTCTAAACTATTCTGTTATAGTATCTGCTGTACTTACTGTACCTATACAATTACTATGTGTATAACGTATACATAAACTGGTAAAGGTATATATTTACTGAAATTAACACTTTGATTGTGACATATACACAAAGTATTTCATTTTTAATTTCGCATCGAAATACGTAATAAGATCCAGAAGTTTCTGCCCTGGAGACATGTAATATCTAGACAAACACACAGCAACACACCGTGTCTCTTTACATGAAATCGCGAATTCTAGGTATCGAGATTATTGATTTCAATAACGACTAAACCGATCAAGTTCTATGTATGCTCGATAACTTTCACTCGAATTATATAATAAAAGTGCTTTTATTTTTTTCTACGTGCCTTACGAGCGGAGATATTGCGACGCAAAGACTCGATGTGAGATATTTAAAATGCGTCATCGTTATTGTCTTGTTCGTTATGTTCATTATGTTCGTCGATCAACCGACGTACACAAACAGATGTACTATGTACTTGGATGCGAGAGTATGCTCGTCGTTCAGCCAGAATGTACTGTTGAACGTTTTGGCACGAAAATGCGTTAGAATATTAGCGCAAAAAGCGCTAGCAATGCATGGTAAACAAAATTAGACACTGTTATTTGTTAATAATTTTCTTATTATTAGTTAGAAAATGATAATGAAAAGCGATTTATTCATCATCGCTCTTTAATTGTTTATAACATAATATAAATAAAAAGAGATCGAACGGAAACGAAATTGTACATTATATTTGTTAACCAAGCTAGATGATAATAACAAAGCGATTTATTCAACCTCGATCTTTATTTGTTTATTTGTTATAACTTAATATTTAACAAAAAGAGACTAGATGAAAACGAAATTATACGCTAGCATTTGTTAACTAAGCTAGGAAATAATAATGAAAAACGATTTATTCGTCATCGCTCTCTAATTATTTATAACTTAATATTTAACTTTTGGAGAAGGGACCGGAGGTCCCTTTAGTGACTCGACAGCGGCACTACCTTTTTTGCCACTCAACCCCACGACAATGACAAAAAAGTTCTTAAAATAAAATTTTATTTAAAAAACCTTTAAAATAAAAAAAGTCAATCAAAAACATGTTAGTTCTTAGAAGATTAACGAGGAAAGATCGAATTATAGTAAATTCGTTCTTGTTACGAATTAATGATAGATTACAGAATTTTTTTATTATAATTAAACTTTTCTGTTAGAGTTGATTTTAAAGTTATTTCAAAATTCACTTTTTATATGTACTAGTCCGTTGCAAACGGGAGTTACACACGCTGACCTCAAGCAACCTTAAGTTTATCTTGATTCTTAACAAACTAGTATATACGATTGTTTATATTAAGTTGACAATGGCGTTTGAATGATCTTTTTGTGACGAAAGAAAATCATTTAATTTCAAGACGTTTCAATTAGACCCTTTATACTTACATTATGTGATATATTTACGAAAATTTTGAATACAGACAAGAAACCTTATTAATAATTTTTTCCTACAAATTTTAAGTTTTTAATTAGAACCAACTTACCTGAAAACTCTTTACATCCGCCATATTGGATCAGGCATTTTTTAATTTCAAATTTTATAAAACAATACATGACAATAAGAGCATATACATAGCGCGGATTTCTATATAATTAACAAAAATTTCTATATAGGATATAAATGTACAATAATTATCTGTATCGTATTATTCGTACGTTTCAGTTTTCTTCAAATCATCATCAGCGAATCCATAAATACAGTCGTAGATGTCTTGACAATGTTCTTATGACAATGTTGGAATTCAAATCTATGTGAGACTGAGGATGAGCATTACTTTCTGGTAGAGAATAGCCGTAAGTCTCTTCATTAAAAAGCCAAGTGACTGAATAAATAGTTTGAATAAATTGGAAAATGGCATTATTAAAGGTCATAAAGATGTTTTCCCATCAAGTTCAAACAAAAATATATAAAATACAATGGCGAGACCGTGATGCAACCTATGTGGGACGATTATTAAAAACGGGAACCAAAGAACAGAAATCACATTAATAGGATAACATCTAATGAATCAATAATCATACAACATAGGTCGGAACACAGTCATGAGTTTAAATGGGAAGATATAAAAATTTTGGACATAGAAAGAAAATTAAATAAGAGATTCATATCGGAAATGCTGAACATTCAATTGCAAAAGAATAGCTTGAATTTACAATTAGACACAGAATTTTTGCACCATTCGTATGTGAACATTTTAGACAGATTAAATAGACTTTGTGTATTCGTTTTTAGCTGATTTTATTTTATTTTTAAAGATTGACATTAGATTAGTTTGATTCATCATAATGTATAATTCTCTACGGACTGGCTCGCAGAATAGAATTTGACGGTCATTAGTTATCTAACTCCCGTATAACATGTCATAAATTTTATATTGTGTAATGTGAAATTAAATATTATATTTTTGTTATCGTTCCTTGTACAACTTGATTTCCTACATTTAGAATAACGAAATTGTAATTTGGAGAATGAGACTGAGTAATACAATACATTGAAAACATAACGATATTATAAATTGCATAATTTGTTCTCTAGTCAGTCACTTGGCTTTTTAACGAAGAGTCTTATGGCTATTCCCCATCAGGAAGTAGGGAAATGCTCATCCTCAGTCTCACATAAATTTGAATTCTAACATTGTCATAAGAACATTGTTAAGACATCTACGACTGCATTTATGGATTCGCTGATGATGATTTGAAAAAAAACCGAAACGTACGAATAATACGATACACAAGACAATTATGGTACATTTATATCCTATTTATATCCTATGTAGAAATTTTTGTTAATTATATAGAAATTCGCGCACCAATACCGCGTTGTGTATATGTTTTTATTGTCCATGTATTGTATTGTATTTTTTAAATTTGAGGATCTGATTAATATTTATATTTTTATTCAAATTTTATGTTCGGAATCGGAATTCGTGTCTACGAAAATTCTCCAACGCTACATTTCGCCGAAATCGGGTGACTTTAACATTTTCCTCCGCTATATTAGGTCAGCCATTTTTAATTTTCAAATTTGGATTCCTATTTTCAAATTTTATATTCAGATTCGATCAACGCTCCCAAAAATCCTTTAATATTACATTTCGTTGAAATCGGAAAGAAATCGGAGGATTTTTAGTATTTCCGTAAAATTTCAATCTGTAATATTGACTCAGCCAGATAGGACATATAGGATAGACCAGGATCAGTTGACCGTACTGATCAGTATCAGGCTGCTCCTCGCCCTGATGAAGTGGACTGCAAGATTCTCAAAACGTTGACATTCCAAAAATGGATCTGGACACGGAGAAAACTCGCGAAACGCATAATCTTTTTATAAAAAGTATCTGTGGAAGCAAGAATATTATTGTAGAATTATATATAATAATGGTTACTTTAATTATTTTTTTAAATATTTTCATTAAAGACCTTCCAATTTTGACTCAAGTAATTATATTTACTTATTAAATATTAAATAATAAATATATATATATATATATATATATATACTCAAGTAATTATATATATATATATGTATATAATATAATTATAATATAAATATATATTACTTGAGTAATAATTACTTGAGTCGAAATAGAAAGATCTAATAAAAATATTTTAAAAAATAATTAAAGTAACAATTATTATATATTATTCTACAATAATATTAAGCAGAATACATAAAACTTAAATTTTGTAATATAATTTTTATATAATAATTTTTTTCAAGTTATATGTATTCTGCTTCTTCAAAAATTTAAAATCTAAATTATTACATAAAAATTTTTAAATTATCTTTTTAAAAAAAGGCATTAAAAGTACATGCTCCTTAAAAAACTAGTTATAAAATGATAAAACTTAAGTGATACCGTGTCTTTTTATTTCTTTTTACTTTATTTCTTTTTACTTCCAATTCAAGCAATGACAGCTTTATTTCTCTCTTTCAAAAATTATTACTCCTTGAAAAAACTATTGTAAATTAAAAATTAAAACTTAAATGCTACTGACTTTACTAACTAAATTACATTCTATCGAATTGAAAAGTAAAATCTAAGTACTATCTATATTATTTACTTAATTCTGTAGGTAGAGGAAAGCCTATTATGAGATAGGTACCTAATATGAGATAGCGGCGTTTCCGCTAAATAATAAACTAGTAAACACTATCTATTGGTTCCACTATGAATTTATTCTTGGATTGAAAATTATTTAGTGGAAAATTCATTATTAAATCGTGCTTGTAGTTCGTTGCAAAATCGTTGCAAAATCGTTGCAAAAAAAGATTTTAGAATTTGGATGTCCTCAAGTTCCGTTGAGAAGAAATCTTTTAAATCTTGTTTATTATTTACTAAGTAAATATTTTGCAATAAATTCTTCGTATAATAGAGAAAGATCGTAATAATAAAAAAATACGTGATATGTTGAATTACTTAATTACAGAAGTTAGATTTTATGATCATAAAACCGTAAGACGTGGAAATCGTAATATGAGATACCCAGGATATTTCTAATATGAAATAACCTGCTCCTATCATAGTGAAAATTATTGGTATAGTATAAATGTTATTGTATAATAATAAAAAGGACAATCAAAATAAACATCGAGTTCCTGTTTCTGCGATGCTTGATTTCAATTACTTGAAGACAAATCAGCTAGGTATAATGCATCGCATACTCATTTTGCCTATGCACTGACTGTGTTTATTTGTATTTTAAAAATATTAAATAAAATGTTTTAATTGTAATACTGATGTACTTTGCGATTTGCTCAATTTTTACATTTCTTCAATAAAAAAAATAAAATTTGAATTAAATTTTACATAACATTATCTCAAAGCTTATTAAATTCCCTTCAAAATGACTTATTATTTTTTTAAATTCTGCTCATAGATTTCTGGCATTTACCCAAAATAAACTTGATATCTCATAATAGGGGCCTCTACGTATTATTTGTATAAAATATTTGATATCAACAACTTTTACGCCAAGTTATAATTCATGTACTATATTTAATTTTTATATAACAAAACCTTAGAATATATCTTTGCATTCCTATTGAAAGATCTTTCTATTCCAATCTAAATGGCTATAATTCTTCTTATTATCAAGAAATTATTATATCACAATTCATTCAAACACATTTTCTTTTCAAATCTTACGCAAATACACACATGCGCGCACGTACGCACGACGCACGCACGCACGCACGCACGCACGCACGCACGCACGCACGCACGCACGCACGCACAAGTAATTATACAAATTTTAATTATTTATCTCTCCTTTAAAACATTATTATATCACAAAATTGTTTTATCTTGTTCAGTTCAAGTGTTAACACATAAACTAAAGACCAAATTAAACCACAAAAAATTAAAGGAATACTCGTAACTATATAAAATTTAATTTAAATAGAAAAATTTTTCATATAAAAACTTTTTTGAAATGACACAGTATAAACAATAAGAATGTTACTGGATCGTACATGAAAACTCAACAATAAGAAATAGAAGTAATGGACATAATAACGATTAAAGCAAGATCTTTGCTTAAATAATTCGTTTATATTCGTCACCTGAAAGAGAGACATTGTTTCCATACATACACTGATTATTGCGAAAAATATTACTAAGGATATTATTAAGATATATAATTATATTATCTCGATAGTCAAACTAAAGGCTTAGGACGCTCGTACAAAATACAAGATATCCAATATTCGATTCTCGGTTGAGATAATATTTTTCCCAATAAAATTTATAGCATATCAACATCTTTCCAATAGGATGCCTGATTGAGTATCTAATTATTAAAATTGTGAATTTAATTCGTAATATTACTACAGTAGTTTAATTGCATTTATAAGTCTGAAAAATCAATTCGATCCGCAATTCTAATAACTACAAATATGGTATACCTATATGTGTATATATATCGTGTATTTAGTAATTCAGATTGAATTATTTAAGCATTATCTAGCATTGACCAATACTTCTATTTCTTATTATTGAGTTTTCAAATGTATACAGTTTAGCAAGATTCTTATAAATTATAAACAAATAAAAATCGAAGAACAAATTGTTTTGTTATTATTATTTTTTTAGTTTAGTTAACAAATAGCATAATTTTCCATTCGATCTCCTTATATTAAATGTTAAATTATAAACAAACAAGTGAAGATCAATGTCAAATAAATGGTTATATCATTATTATCTTCTAGTCTGATCAGGGTTGGCAAGTAACGCGTTATTTGTAACGTTATCATTACAAATTACTTTTTTCAGTAACGAATGGGTAATGACGTTATATTTTCTTCTGAGTAACGTTTATGGTAACGTAATTACATTTTTGGGGTAACAGTAATGATTTCACTAATTACTTTTATCGTTATTTTATTTCTAACTACGTAAAAGTTTAGTCGTAATTATATAGGGTCTTTCAATAGGGACGTTCGAAATTTATTAGATCATAGTAGCCATGTTGTTAAAGTGACACCTGTCAAATTTGTTGTGAATTGTTTAGTAATGTATGATAATCACCAAGGAAGGTCATAGTGTTGAGCAACGTGTGCAAATCATAAAATTTTATTATCAAAATCAGTGTTCCGTTCCGCGCATTACGTGATTTTTATCCTCGCCACAACCGTCCTGCCGAGTCGACTATTCGACATATGATGGCCAAATTCGAGTCAACCGGTTCGATAAATAATCAGCCAATACAAGTACGTCGCCGAAACGCAAGGCCTGCTGAAAACATCGCTGCTGTGCATGAGAGTGTACGGGAAAACCCGAGGCGATCAATTTCTCGTCGTTCACAAGAACTTGGCCTTTCTGCGACTTCAACTTGGCGAATTTTGCGTCGAGACTTGAGTCTGCACCCCTATAAAATTCAACTGACCCAGCAACTTAAGGTAATGACTATAGACAATGCCGTGTGTTCGCCGATTGGATTCTGGAGCAGTTGGAAGTTAACCCAAATTTCATCAAACAAATCATCTTTAGCGATGAGGCCCATTTTTGGATGAATGGATATGTGAACAAGCAAAATTGTCGAATTTGGGACGATATCAATCCACGCGAGATACACCAGGTCCAAATGCATCCCGAGAAAGTCCCTGTTTGGTGCGGATTTTGGTCTGACGGAATCATCTGTACTTCTTCCAAATCGAAGCGGGCGTTGTCATAACCGTCAACGGCGAGCGCTACAGATTGATGATAAGCAACTTCTTGTGGCCTAAAAATGGATGATATGGATACCGATAACAAGTGATTCCAACAAGATGGCGCTACACGATGGACATTCTGCACGAGCGATTTGAGGGCATGGTATCTCGCGCGGCGGCCACGAACTGGCCACGAACGTGAACTGGTCAGCGAGATCGTGCGATTTAACGCCTTTAAATTTCTTCCTTTGGGGCTCTTAAATCACAGGTCTACGAATAAATAAATACGAATAAACTGCAAACAATTGATCTCAAAGTCAACATAACAAACGCCATCCAGCAAATTCAGCCAGATTTATGCAAGAAAGTCATCGAAAATTGGACCGCCCAAATACGTGTCACCAAGCGAAGCCGCGGCGGACATTTGAGCGACGTTATATTCCATACTTAATGCCATAAAATATTCTTTCAAATAAAAAAAAAATTGAGTGGATATCTCACACAACTTGTTTTATTTACATTTAAAAATCGAGTGTCCTTATTGAAAGACCTTATATACATTTCCATATTACAAGAGATATGTGATTGGCTTAGCATGTGACAATATTTTATACTCCACCTGTGCTGTCTCGTATTTTCTCTCCTTCGCTCCAATACTTCTCTATATCTGCGATACCTTTTTCAGTTAAACTCTGAGCTTCATTTCATTATTAACCCTCTTGTCAGATCTTATCAAGATTACGTATTCTTTTTCATACATCATTCCATTAAGTTCCGTGTTGCTTTCTCCTCAGTCAAATACTTCAATTGGTAATGTTCACTTTAGAGGAGGCCTCTTCGATGACCTTGACATATGTTGTCATGACTCTAAGTAACCTCCAATAAGTTTAACCATCGCTCGTTATTCGCTAAAAAGTTATTGAGAAGGAAAGTTTGAAAAATAATGTCTCTTTTCACTATATAAAACAAGAACTTTCTGCTTTAATCCTTAATACACATTGGATATTTGGATCTGAATCATTCATGTCTTGCGCATTTCTTTTCTTTGAAATATTAATAGATCAAATATCATTTATTCCTAAAAAAAAGTTTGGCATCTAGAGAACAAGTTTTGTGTGTTACCAGCTTTAATTCGTGTGTATCTTTTAACTGGCATAACTCCGAAGTTTATTTTGGTCACAAATGATTCAATGTGTATACGAAGAGCAAATTTTTTGTAACTGAAAAATTTTTATTTTTTTTTCTATTTTCAACTAATTTTGGTTATATTATGGGAATATTTTGAATTATTAAAAAAAGAATTCTAGATCAATATATTAGCCCTTAATAAACACGATTTTTGATATGCTAGAGTATTGTCAGTATTATATATTATGTATTATGTATAATATTATATATTATATTATAAAGAACATTTTCCTAATAAATTATAAGTTTGTTAACACAATAACAATAATAAAATGCACTATTTAAAATATAAATGCAATATATCTTCAATTTATAGCCATTCATATATTAAAAAAAACATCATTTTCAAGTTACTCAATAACTAAACTTTTAGCCAACACTTGAACTATTTTTTTTTGTAGTTGGAATATTAATTTTAAGATATTGAACTATATTTTTCCTTTAAACATTTTGTTTCAGAGTTTTACATTTTTATATGAAATTTCTCATTTTATTAATTATGTTTAATTATAACAATTTATCTACAATTAGTTATGAATATATAACTGTATAAATATTTTCTAAAGATGTCAAAATATGTAAAATTTTATAATTTAATAATTTATATATTTATATATTTATATATTTATGTCGTTTAACAATTTATATATATTTGTTAAAGTGATGAAAATTAATATATCCAGGACATGAATGATCGAACGTGTGCAGTAAGGATGCCAAAAACGAAGATATAAAGTTAAAATATATTTTACGATTATGCGAAGCGAGTTTTATTCTACTTTACCCCGTGCCAAGGTCGATTTTTCATATGAAGCGAGTTTTATCCCATTTCCCTCCCTGCTTCATGGGTACACAATTTCCACGCAAAGCGGCTTTCACCCCACCTCCCCTTCATCAGAGCATACGATTTTCCACGCGAAGTGAGCAACTTTCACTCCATCTCGCTGAGTTGCTTCGCGTAGAAAGTCAGACGCCCTATAGTAAGGAGGGAGATAGATTAAAAGTCGCTTCGCTTTGAAGTCGTGCGTTTCTGAAGTAGGGGAGAGATGGAATGAAAGTTGCTTCCCGTGGAAGTCATGCGCCCCCGAAGCAGGGGGGGGGGATGGGATGGAACTCCCACCCAGAAAAGAAGAATAGAATAGTTTTTAATGTTATATATAGCAGAAATAAGACATTATTTTTCAAATTTTTTTTATTAATAACTTTTAATGGATAACGAGCGACGACTTAAACTGTTGAAGGTTACTCAGAATCATGACCTTGACAACATACGTCATGGTCATGGTCATTGGAGACGACTCCCTTAAAGTGAATATTTATTCTTTAATTCTCTTCCTGTATCAATAAAGGTCTCTCCTTTCGTTCCTTTCTGTCTCATATTTCATCGCATCACTCACAGTTTTTAAGTTTTTATCTTAAAACCGTTGTATATTACCGACTAATCCTAATTTTTATTTAACAATTATCTTTTTTCTTTTACAGATTTGAAAATCCTTTTTCAGAATTAAAGTATACGCATTAATACGTGTCTGTGAGGAGGAGTTTCTGCCGAGAACGAAAAATTTTTCTTATTTCAATTTCGAAATTTTTTGTCGTTCTCGCCGTCGCGCGCGCGCACGTGCGCGTGTGTGCGTGCGTGTCTGTGTGTGTGTATGTGTGCGTGCGTGCGTGCGTGCGTGCGTGCGTGCGTGCGTGTGTGTGTGTGTGTGTGTGTGTGTGTGTGTGTGTGTGTGTGTGTATGTGTGTATGTGTGTGATTATAACTATTGCTTCATCACTCATTGCATCTTTGTTTATCCTATTTTTTTGTTGCTAGACTTTATAACAACAGTTTTGTTGATGTCTAAAATTTGCAAGTTATTATAGTCTATTGTATCATATTTTATGTCTATTAACATATAGTCTTTTCACAGAATTTTACAATAAAGTAAATTAAATTAAATTAAATTATTAAGAGAGAAAATTGAAACAATAAAACGGCGATTTTCAATATTATCTTCCTTAAATTCGATACACTTAGTACATAATTTTTTGGAAGCATCTCCATGCCCTTAAAAAAATAATGTTTGCACTTATTGTTAGTCTCAAAATTCAACGCTGCTTAAAACTCTTCGTCAGTGTGAAATCTCATCCTTCATAAATCTGATTTATCGAACAGATCGTAATAGTTCGGAGCCAAGTGTGGACTGTAGTGAGATATTTCATATTTCTCCTCTTTATGCGCTCGTTTCTTTATGCAATAGAAAAAAGTATCGACATCCACATTGTATCGACATCGACACTCACTTTTTTTACATACAAGTGTTTTAATAATTCATAGAAAGGTTTTTGACAGTTCTAATCTCGTTGCAATTTCTTTTATTTTTAAATGTCTCATTATTCTTGACTCAATTAAAATAATTTGGCCCATCTTCTTTCATCATCGAATAAAAAGGAAAAGTGTCTCCATATCTAAACGTTTTTCTGTGCTCGTGTAAGACCTTTTTTGATTAAGAATCTATTCACAGCATGAGAGATTTTTATAAACTATACGATTCTATTTCAACTTAAGATTAAAATTATATTATTTGAAATGAAGGAATGTGGCTGTGCACATAATATTAGCAGATGTAAACTCGACTAATGAATAGAGATAAACTAATTTCAACGTCTCGAAATCGGACCGAAACTTTTGGACCCTACTCTACAATCTCGAAAAGTATAAAAGACACAGAAAATGTTTTAAATAAAGGTGGAATGTGTTTTCTTTGTATTAATTAATTCATCTAATTATACTCTGTTCATAAAGGTATTAAAGTACAATTATCAAAAAACTAATTGTTTAGATATTTAATACTTCATGCCAATATACTGTATGCATATGTATCAGAAAATATCCTGTAAATTACGAGGGTGAATCAAATATAAACGATTTATTCCGCTATCGTAAAAAAAAAGATGATTGTGACACAAGTCAATTGCGCAAGAACACTTCGACAATAACATCGTTATCTATGTCTTCCAAGTACTTCTTTTAGTAGTCCAAACAAATGATAATCGCAGGGCGATAAGTTCGGATGATATTCCAGTGTAGTCCGGATTTATTTTTGTACGTGCCGTGAAGTGAAGGAAGAGGGGTGCGATTTCTAAACATTACAGTTAGGGTCTGAAGGAGATCCTCTCCGTAGAGGATCCTACATTATCGCTCCTTTAGTCAATATATACATGATAGAGCAAGAAGTACCTCTTTGCGTCGCAACAACTGTTACGCAACAGGTTATTATCAAGTTTTTTACGACAGAGGGCGTAAAATCGTCCAAAATTTTGAGAAGGCTTAAGGCACACTCTTAAAATTCAAGTGTACACGTGGCAAACAATTTTTAGAAAAACGAGAAATAGTTGAAAATGGGGGGAAGGTCACCAACGTCGGTTTCAGCTAGAAAGGTTCTTGCAACTCTATTTTTTTTATTTCAAAGAAGTACATTGATTTTTCTCCATGAATGTCGTATTGTGAACTCTGCATACTGCCAACTTTTAAACGAAACAAAACTCGCATATTGTCGAAAAAGACGCGAATTTCCAATAGCTATCCTGTTGCACGATAATGCCCAGCCCTATACAGCTGCCTAAACTCGACAAAAAATTGAGAATTTATGGACTACACTGGAACATCTTTCAGACTTATCGCCTTGCGATTATCATTTGTTTGGACTATTAAAAGAAGCATTTGGAGAACATAGATTGATAACGATGCTCGAAGCATTCTTGCGCAATTTATTTGTGTCACAACCACCTTTATTTTATGGTAGCGGAATAAAAAACTATTGTAGCTATTTGCTGGGAAATATATATTTCTAACAATCCGGAGATTATGTAGAGAAATAACTTTGAACGTTTGTATTTTCATAATTTTAATAAACTTTAATAAATTTAAAAAAAATAAATCCGGTTTATATTTCATTCACCCTCATAATTTTATATCTTTTTTTATATCTATTTCTCTTATTTTTAATTTTTATATAGAATAATTAGATGTGATATTATGTGAAAAAAATCATATAACTTTAAAAAGTGGAGATGACGTTCATATCTTTAAGGCATCTCCAAGATGCCTGTAGAAGAAAAAATAACGTAACCAAAACGCGTTCCCCTGGAAAACTTTCATCTGAAACATTTTTCCGACTGTTTTGTACTTTTCCAGATATTTCTAAGCGAAAGTTAAAAGAGACAGACATACGAGACTCTGTATGTATGTACAATATATATATATTAACAATATAAATTACATATAGAGTGAAGTCACTAGGTGTGGATCATTCTTTTAAAAAATTCATATTTTTATCCGGAACAATATCAAACAATTAATAAAATATTTAATAGTCATAATTAATCATAAAGATAACATTATGAATAATTTTATTATGAACATTATGAATGATTTTATTTCCATTTCATTTCAGTTTTATATGTTTTAATTTGAATTAAAGTAATGACAAACAAAGTAGTGACAATTATTCACAATTAGATCCCATGTACTAATTGCGGATCAATTCACCAAATGCTTTATCCTTTTTATGGCGTTATTACATTCTATACGGATAATAAAAATGATTTGCACATGCATATATCATAATATAACGAAATTATAATTGATGATCCACATCTAGTTCTAGGCTAACTGTGGATAATGATAACTGTGCAATTTTAACACATTCAAATTTATTTAAAATCAGTGACAATTAAAAATCAATGATAATTTTAAAAAATTGATAGAAATTAAGCATATAACAATAAAAAACAGTTAAATTATAAATAGTAATACTTTTTGCATATAGACTTGTATACTATTTTATATTCTATTGTATTTTGATACTTAAAACAAATAATTTTTTTCGGAATGGTATCATTTGTAAGATTTGACAAGTTTTTAAACATTTTTATAATAAATTTTTTGCACAATAAAAATATCGTTATAATCTAGTGATTAAACAACACCCGCGAACACATTTAATCTCAACTGAGCATAATGTTTTTTCCATGAAATCTAATGCTATTTATTACCTACTATAAAAGTCGTAAGGCAATTTTTATGATATTACATTTTGAATGAATTTTTAAAGATACATACATTAGTTAACCTCGCACATTTAATTAGTTAATGACGTCAATAAAATGTGTAACACTGTTCCTAATAAATTAAATTCAATCGACACTTGAAAGAGATATAACAAATGCTAAAAAAATCTTGTGATATGATTTAATGAAAAATACTATAATTACTTAAAGTGTGATCCAGAATTAGCGCCTGATCCACATCTAATGTGGTTTTACTCTATACAAAGTTAATTATTTTCAATTGTGTGAAATAACCGCATTGTAAATCGACTGCAAATTAAAACTATAATTAATTTAAATTCTACGCTAAAAATACATTTTTATTAATATTCTTTGCGTCTCTATGGTTTGATTAATTATAATAATTACTGCAGGCATGTTCACCTACAGCTATGCCTTATATCACGCGAACTGAATAAAATATTCCACGTACAAATGTCACTACAAATGGTATGGTACTTTTTGCAAACTATACCAATATGTATCAATATATATCGGAAGTATACAAGTACAAGTCAGACAATATGGACATTTAAAAATATATTGGCCATTGTATATGTATATTTATTTTTCATTTTATATAGTCTTGTGTTTCTCGCATTAAACTACGTATGTCAAACTGTATATTACAAGGTATAGTAGAATAAAAACGTTAATAATTATTTATAATAGATAGAATGATAGGGTAAAATTGTCGAAATCGCACCGGCTCCTAAATCACACTATCTCGTTCAAAAATTCAACTATTGTATTTACATACTTTCTTACAAGTTACTTAAGAACTATATGATACTGCAACGATATTCCATTATACTAATGACATGAAGCGCAATAGGAGTATGTGTAATTATTTTCGTAAATAAAAAAACGTGATAATATAGCTATTTTTTAACATATTTCGTAGCAGAATTACAGAAAATATAAGTTAAATGGCCTAAGTCTTGATTATTTATTGTAATTAGAATATTATTAAAATTAAATTAATAGGGCTAAAGTTTGCTTTACATTTTTGTTTATAAGTTGAATAAATAAAAATTTTTTAAATGCTCTGGTTTCTTAAATTGCACCACAATCTAAATTGCCAAATATTTTTACATTTCTTACATTTTTATTTTTCATTTATTATTATATAAAAATGTATATTGTAAAACAATAAATAATAGATAAAAAAGGCTACAAGCAAAACGTCAGATATTATATTTGCTGATATTTAATAATCTAATAGAATATTACAACATACGTTTCAATCATCAGGTCATTTTCAATGTTAAATAAACAATTTGAATAATAGATGGTTAAAAATACCATGGTATGTTTAAGATGAACTGTCTTTGTTTCTTTTTTAGCATTATTTATTTGTGATATTTTATTCGTATGTTAACAGAAGAGAAGATGAAAGAAAGTGGATAGTTATTTTTTAGCAAAATCTTAATCATGATCAAAATATTTTCATGATGGAATTTAGGATGCTATAATAATACTATTCTATCAATTAATCCAGATCACGCCCTTCTTATAGCATATTGAATGTTGAGATTTGAAAAAAATTTGTAATCTGTTAAAATTTAACTGACGCGATTAAAACTAACAGTACGCGTTCCGTAATTCCAATCGTAATACTGCTTTAATATGTCTGAGATTCAAATTGTGAAACGCTTTTTTGAATTCTGATGAAATAAATTGATATTAGTATATGAAATTTTTTATTTTCTAAATGAGATGGAATTAAACTCGACTTAATGTACGTTTTTAAAAACCTAACTCTTATCTTAATTGCGATATTATATCGTATTAATTTAATAAATTTCTTCAATAACTAATAAGTATATGTTCCGAAATTGATTCTAATAAAATTTAAAAAATTACAAAAATAAGAAATAAATTAACACATTATTCTTGCCTGCATGAATTAATAAAATATTAATATAAAATGCTCAATTGAATAAAACAGTAAATAATAGATAAAAAAAATTACGAATGAAACGCTGGATCTTATTTGCTATATTATATAATTTATTAGATCATATTTAATAATCTATTAGAACATTACAACATACGTTTTGATCAATTATCAGATCATTTTCAATGTTGAATAAATAATTTGAAATATATTGTAAACCTATGTTGTAAACCTGAAATGTTTATTTTGTTCATTTTATTTTATTGCACATAAAAACTTCTTAAAATTATTTCTTAAAATTATCATGTGTTTCAAAAGTTATAAAAAATATATTCTTAAGAATTAACAAATTATAAATAATAAAGAGCATATAGCTACAATGCTCGATGTTTTAAGCGAAAGAAATATATTTAAAAATTATAATGTGATAAAATAAATATTTCAGTCAAGATTTGATCATTATCAATACAATAAAATATAAGATGTTACAAAAATTAAAAGGACATTGACAATAAATCGCTAGCCTAGAATTAAAGATAACAAATTTGCAATCGCCTGTGGAACAAATTTCTATTGCGCTATAAATTCCTTATTACATGAAGCTATGTGAGACTTCGTATGAGAAATACATGAGGAATTTTCAGATTCTATTTAAAATTAAACAAGAAAACAAAATTTTTTAAATCTTTCTATATTACTTTTCAACTTATATTGTTGATAATAAGAATCGATTTAATAGTCAAAATCACTTATCACGTATTTTGTGATGCAAGTCCTCGCAAGTGTTTCGGAGTTTATAATGTAAATTATTATATTATAATTTTTAAATATATGACTTTTGCTTAAAACATCGAGCGTTATGATTGTATTCTCTTTATTATTTATATTTTCTATTTTTAAGCCACCTCTAAAAGTTTTTAAAAATTAACAAATTCTCTCAACGAACTAATAATTTCAAATAGAATATCTATATAACGGCAAATGAACCTTGTACGTTGTAGATGCAAAACATTTGAAAGATTTTATGTAATATTGTTTAAATATCTTAAAATCTTTCAAATGTTTTCAAATGATTTTTACAGAACCATCTTCAGCGGATAAATGACTTACAAATACATACATATATAACAGTCTTGTTTTTCATCATCGATTAAAATAAAAAGTCGTGATTCTTCATAACAATATCGCATTTGAAATCCATGACAAACTTGATTAAACTCTTTTACATTTATAGTGATACGGACTTAGAAATTTGAGAATTATCAGACGAAAAGAAAGAACAATTAGATGTTGACAAATTGTTGGACATCGGAATCTTAGTTTATATTCTTAAGCTTTTAATAGCATAATAATGCGATTTTTTTTCTTTTCTTTATATAAATTTTAAATTTTTTGCATCATTATAATGTTTTAAATAATAAATATTAGTACGGTATGATTTAATTAATGAATTCCTTGTTGCTAAAATAGCACTATACTGAAAAAAATCTTTATTTAAAACATTATAACCGTGCAAAAAGATTATGAAAGAATTACATAAAAAAGGGAAAAGATTAATTTATTATGCTGTAAAAAACTTAAGAATATTCTTCATAATTTCTGAGTTATATGAACCTTTAAATGATAAATGGTGCGATTTCGCCAATCTTATCTTATAGCACAGAACAATTTTGTAATAAGAAATTATGCGAGAATTTTCATTGAAATTACATGATTCTATTGATTGGATTTAAACTTTCCAATTTACTACAAACGTTCCTTGTGTGTATAAATAATAAATATAATTTCAGATAAACGAGACAGTAACAATTCTTTATAAGTTGTCTAATTATAATCTGGATGAAGACTTACGTAAACAGGTAAATAATTACAAAATTTTATATAAAATTTTAAGTGTCTTAAAATTGTGCGAAGTTAATGCTCATGAAAATTCGGACAACCGTATAAATTTTATCGAATTGTTAAAGAATTGGGATATTCTACATATATACAGAATGTCTTTAAATCCCTCATCATGAACGAGTAGAGCGGACTGAATTAAAGCGAACACACCCAGGCGGTCTCCCAAGCAATCCCCCTCCGATTTAAATGTTGTTTTAATATATTGTTCTATGGAAAAATAGGAGATACATATTTTTTTATCGGCTGAGTCTCACCTTAAAGAGGTGGAAATCCATCCTTTAAAAAAATCGGTCTTTTTCTTTCAAAACGAATATCTTCGAAAGAAGAGATAGAAAAAATTTTCCAGAATAAAAATTGAATGACTTTAAGAATACTTTAGAACTACAATAAAAAATATTTTTTTAATTATTTATAATAAAAATTATTTATTTTTATAAAAAAATTTTCTTATTGTAGTTCTAAAGTACTCTCAGTATCAGTCAATTTTCATTCTGCAAATTTTTTTATTACTTATAGTTTCAACGATATTTAATTTGAAAGAAAAAAAACGACATAAAACAACATACTAAAAGTTCAATTAAATCGGAGAGAAACCGTCGAGTGATCCCTTGTGAGTCGAAAAATCTTCTGCCATTTTGCAATTTTCGAACACTTAATGAGATATTAATATTTAAAGATAAAGTCGAGTACACGCGTCCGTTCGGCCTAAAGTCACTAATCTCTATAAAATACCGCAATTGATTTCAAAACTAAACTGCATCAAAATGGCCGAAGTGCATAATACGATTTCAACCTACACATTAGATTGTAAGCACGTTAATCTAACCGTACTTTTCGAGATTGTTTCAAGTATTAATTTCGAAGAGAGGTTGAATAGATTGAAGGCGCAAATTCATCTGATGATACAATATTAATACAACAAAAACCTGTACTCTTTGTATACTTTTATGGATTAAACTTCTACAGCAAATAAATCCGTATTAAATTAAAAAACACATAAACTAAATATTTGTACATATTTTTGTGATTATAAATAAATTAATTACAATTCAAAAACATAGATTTATATACTTGATGGATTCATTTTTCCAAATAAAATATATAAATCTATTAATTTGAAATCCCGCGTTACATGCCAAAATGGATGCGAGTTTACGGTACTTTATAGATCTAGTGACTTTACTACTGCCAAATGTATGCTCCCCAGGCTGCGGGAAATGGGG
Source organism: Atta cephalotes (assembly GCF_000143395.1). Lineage (NCBI taxonomy): Eukaryota > Metazoa > Arthropoda > Insecta > Hymenoptera > Formicidae > Atta > Atta cephalotes. Next base: position 3,585,867 of record NW_012130084.1, read on the forward strand.
ATCTACCAAGCGCCGTTCGAGTTATAACGTTTTGAGGTTCGCGGCGGTGTGCGCGGCGCGGAGCGCTTATCAGGCAGTTCCACTCCCCGCGGTCCAAGCTATTTGACGCTTTAGAAATTAATATCTCGATTGCAAAAAATTGAGAAATGATCAAGAACTTTTTGAAAACTTAATTTAGTTTGTTCTGAAGCGTGTGCATGTACTTACAGAAAAATGTTACATAAATATTACTTGTTTCAAATAAATAATATGTTTATTTTAAAATCGTATTATCAAGATATTATCAAGAAAATATTCTTTGTAAAGATAATCGTTACTCAAAAGAAGAAGAATAAAAATTATCTCTTTTAGCACTAGAATGATATTTTTTTCATATACACGAATAATAATCAGCGCATCCAGAAAAAGATTTCTTCGATTCAAAGAAATGTTTCTTTTCTGTTGAAGATAAAATTGACTAATAAGTTTAGACGTAACAATAAAATTGATTGATTTTTCTTTAACATCAAATCAATCAATTTTATTGTTACGTCCAAACTTCGAAATCAGTTTAGAGAAAGAGGGAATAAGATGGAGTATGGAAAGAACATGTCAAAATAGACGCTTTGTCTCGCACGCATTCGCGTAGAAGGGGATGGAGCGAATCAAACTTAGGTGATTCTGAAAGTCACTGTCTCGATAAGACGTTATAATTCAGATTTCAAAAGTCATGCGATCATGGATCCTATTTTGGATCAAGGAATTGAATCTCTTTAACCCGGAACAGAACCATGTGCAAATCTAGCAAAATAGATATACGAGGAAATAATAAAAGAAATCACGAGAAAATCATTCTAATTAAGCACGCGTGTGTGTGTGTGTGTGTGTGTGTGTGTGTGTGTGTGTGTGTGTGTGTGTGTGTGTGTGTGTGTGTGTGTGTGTGTGTGTGTGTGTGTGTGTGTGTGTGTGTGTAGTAGTAGTAGTACGAAGAAGAACGAGTAGTAGTAGTAGTAAGTAGTAATAACTAAAGTAAATTAGTTAATTAAGTAGTAAGTAGTATAATAAGTAGTAAAGTAA
>NW_012130084.1:3586942-3593193 GCF_000143395.1 Atta cephalotes
AAGAAACTAACGTAAGTACGAAGTAACGTAACGTAATAACGTAATACGTACGTACGTCGGTGTCGTGTGTGTGTGTGTGTGTGTGTGTGTGTGTGTGTGTGTGTGTGTGTGTGTGTGTGTGTGTGTGTGTGTGTGTGTGTGTGTGTGTGTGTGTGTGTGTGTGTGTGTGTTTCAAGCAAGGAAACAGCAGGGTGGATAGAGATCAAAACTAAATTATATTTATTATAATTTCATTAATGATATAGGAAGAAAAGGAAGAGATGATAAAAAAATTAACAAGGATTAAATATGAAAAGGAGAGAGGGAGGTATTTTTTTTATCGATTCCGTCGATTTTGAGAACATACTTGAATATTTATTGTAAAGACATTATTTGGACCAATGAATTATTTGCTTTCTTTAGTGAGTTAGTTTAATTTCGGAAAAAAATAAAATAATAATGATAATAATAACTTACAATTTCCTGATGTCGGAATATTTATACCAGGTGTCGGCAATAGAAAAGATAGTGATGTTCACTCGATTGCAAAGATTGCGCACAGAAATACAATACTCTAACTACAATACATAAGCGCGAGTTTGAAATTTTATCGTTCTTTACCTCATTCTTTATTCTTTATTTTCCTGTTGTTTTTTGCACTCCCTTCTCTGCTTGTATCCCCCCCTCCCCCTGATGAAAATGTAAAAATTATCGAAGCATCAGAGAAGTGTGAAAGAATTTTAACGCTTCTTAAACACTTCATTGTCTATTGATTCTATTGATTCTAGTTTTGAATATTCATACACGCTCCACGAACTCTCCCCAAACGCTCCGTAAAGTGTGTCCAAAATACATCTATCACATTTCCTGTTTAAAAATTTTTTTTTTTCATTAATGTTTCTTATACGCTCTTCAACATTACGCAAAGAATGCATGGAGCGTACTGATACACTTCCTAAACATTTCATTCATTACTACTTCGTCTATGCTTCCTAAACGTTCGGCAAAAAGTACACGGAGCATTCAAATTCGCTTTGTGTACGCTCCCAGGATATAGAGATAAAAAAATTTATTATTTTTAAAACGGAGCGTCATTGTTATGTATAGCGAATGTAAACGAAGCGTCGTTGAGTAGTACGCCACCAGAGGCATCGCCACCAGAGGGACTTAGAGAACTAACTTCTTGAATTTAAAAAATCGCACAGATTAGGAAAAGATGTAGCATTGAAAGATTTTTCAGTTGTGTTCTAATGAAATAATTTTTTGAAGTGAGCGCTTAGGAGAATATAGCACTTTTTTTTAGATATTTACTCGAATAAATGAAATATATTTTAAAATATCATTTGTTTACCAAGGACTTCGATTATATTTCATTCACGTTCATCTAAGATCTCGACGATGCTCCGTTTACATTCAACGAACATTCTCATGCCTGCCGAAGAACTTATCTATACTTTTATTGTTGCTTCTTTAACATTAGTTGACGCTTCCTTTACATTCCAATTTTCACTTCTTACAGGTTTCATTTACGTTTCTGTTATTTCCATCTTACACTTCCTTTATTCTTCAATTAACGCTTTTTATTGACTCGTTTTATGTTTTATTTTCATCAGGATAATATTTGAAGTCCGATGGAAGCAAAGATATAAAATTTGTAATATATTGTATATATAAAATACAATTATACATTGTTACATATTATTTATTGGAAAAATACAAATGACCGTCGTCTTGACGTTTTTACCGATTCAAATAATTATATCTTTAATTCTTCTTTAAATCTTATTATATAAAAATTATTTCACAAACAAAAAGAATCAATAGGGACCAATTTTAATTTTCTCCAAATTTTGTACAAAGATATGAAAATCTATTTTTTTAAATCAATTATAAGATAAATTGTTTATAAAGACATTCATCACTATAAAATGCGTGATATCAGTACAAATTTACCTTTTTAAAAAAGATAAAAAAAGCGCTAGCTTAGATTTTATTCAAGAAGCATACGTGCTTCTCAAATAAAATCTAAGTATCTAACTATAATAGTAGTTTTAATTTTTCTTCAAGGATATTCTTATTGAAGGTTTTCTTATGCCAATCCAAGTAATGGCAATGTTAATTCTCTGTCAAAAATTATTATTCTTCAAAAAAAATTAATGTATCAAATAAAAAATTACCAGATATTATAAAAACCCAGATATTATAATCTTAACAAATCAAGTTAAAATCCTCAAAATTTTATTATTCGTAAAAAAGACTTAATATTAATCAATAATTGCCAAATTAAATTCCATTTAATTCGGATACTAAATTAAATAAATAATATTAACTTTAATGATATGTATCATTCCTATAAATGATTTAATATCAAGAACTGGCGCCAAGTTAAATCTCATACTAAATTAAGTAAAGAATACAATCCGTAATTGCGTTACCTTGTTTATTCAAATGTTGTCCACTATAAAAAGTTAAAGAAGTAAACTCGATGCTGCTAGATCACGGTATAACATAGTATTAAAAACATAAATATAAAATAAGAAAATAAAATAAGAAACATTTCCATAATAGTAAAAGTACCTAGCTAGTAGATATGTATATTCAATTGGGTTAAACAGTCTTATAAGTTACAAAAGTTGTACAAGCTATTAGGTTTAAGTTCAAGATAAATAAATTTGAATTTATAAGACATGTGTTATGAAAAAGAAAAAAGAAATAAATAGTAAACTCAATTTTTATTTAGTGTAACATTCAAATTCAGATCAAATTTATTATACATTAAAATAATAATTATCTTTTATTATTTATTTTTTAATTGTTATTATACTTTTTAAATTGCTTTTATAGTTTTCATTATTCGATCTAGCAGCGCCAAGTATTTATTTCTTTAATTTTTTTAGTAATACTTGAATAGATAAGATAACACAATTACGAAGTGTATTCTTTACTTAATTTTACTTCGCGCCAATTCTTGATATCAAATTTTTTATAGAAATGAACATATCATCAAAGTTAATATTATTTTTCGCAATAAGTTTATTATAGTTTTTTAAGATTAAATTTAGGGGGATTATTAATATTTCAGATTGATTGCCTTGAAAGTCCGACAATCATATCGGCAATTATAATTTCTGAAATTAATTCATTTAAAAGAATATATATAATAGTTTAACATTCAGATCGTAGTGGCACTTCGTAATTATTTTAATTATTTAAAGTAATTATAAATATTTAACAATATTATTATATTATTATATAATATTTAACAATATTATTTATTTAATTTAGTATCTGAATTATATGGAATTATATGGAATTTAACTTGGCGTCAATTATTGATTAATATTAAATCTTTTTTACGAATGACACATAAAATTTTGAGGAATTTAACTTCGCACCAATTTTGTTGATCAAATCTTTTATACGAACAATACATATCATTAGGGTATAATAAATAAGTTAGTACAACTTGTGTTTTACTTTTTAATTTGACAGAATTTAATTTGATTAGTTAAGATTGTAATATCTAAGTTTTAATTTTTCATTTGATACATTCATTTTTTTCGAAGAGTAATAATTTTTGACAGAGAATTAAAGTTGCCATTTTAGAATAAGGTTAGAATAAGAAGATCTTTAATAAGAATATCTTTGAAGAAAAATTAAAACTCTTTTTTAATCTTTTTTAAAAAGGTGAGTTTATAATGATATTTATAACATCACAAATAGTGATGTGGACGAAAAAATGTCGCGAAGAATCGTCTGTACGGCACGCAAAAAAATGTAAACAAAGAAAATGTGTTGAAGAATAAATATCAGACAGTAAATGTCTCACACAAACAGTGTCAACGATGAAATGTCGAACGATGAAATAATAGAAGGTAAAATGTCCATAAACCGTTGATCAGAATCTGTTATATATAAACAAGTATTATCCTTTTATGACGCTTTTCTCTTAAATGATGAGAAAGCGCACGTGCAGCGTCGACACGGGACCACCAAATACCTCCCCCCCAGAACGTCGCATGTTACTTCTAGATTTTACAATTGCAAACTCATGAGAATCGTCCACGACTTGATTTTGTTAGAAAAATGTCTTGACGCTGCAAATGACATTTTTATTATTATGTATTTTTTTCTTGTTGCAGTGTCCAAGGAAGATATCCTCAACTTCCTTTTAATCCGCGCATGTGCACTAATTTTTAATTTATCTTTGACTGTTTATTTACGAGACGGTACTGAAGTCTTCGCTTTAGTTTCTTCATAGAAAAAGAAAATTTTATTGCTTTTTAAGTACGGCTCAATTTGTTCGTTATTCACTACTTTTTATATTTCGACGAACTCCAAATCTTCACGAAAGAAAAGAGTCGTGGGAGTCCGCTGGACGCAACAATACGTTGTAATAATTACAATTACATTAGTACAAATACAAATTAATGTGCAATTTTTTTTTACTCGCTACAAAAGATTATTTACATCAAATGCAAAACATTTATTAAATGTATAAATTTGTTTGCTATAAAGAGCAAAGAAATTTGACAAACACATTTTGCAATCCCTTTGCGTTCATAGCAAATCTTTATGTTTCGTATATCTTTACAAAAAATATTTTCTTGATAATTTTAAAATATATTTATTATTTATTTAAAACAAGTAATATTATTCTATAAAGACACCCTGTATATGTATAGGATAGGCGAGTAGCGCCATAATCATAGATATGCAAATAATTTACATAATTGAACATTGGGCCGTTCTACTAGTTTACAAAGAGGAGGCCAAGCTAAAACACGAAATAACTTACGTAACACTCACATCATTCGGAACGCGATGCGCCGTAACCTGCTTTGCTGTTTCTTCGGCGAGCTACTATCGGCGAACCGCTCTGGGTATCGTGAGAAGATTCCCATAAAGACGGGAAAGAGCTAGATACTGCCGGATACGTACTTCACGTATATGTCTTGCGAATGGTATCAAAGACAATGAAATGTCGCATCACTGCTGCGTACAGGGCGCCGACGACATGGTATCCTTGCCGCTGGAGCTCCTCAGTCAGAGGCGAATATTTGGTAATTTTCCTCGCTTTAACATTCTCCGTCCAGTGGTTTTCAAATGACACCATGATATCGTATATGACGATACTTTTAGAGGATTTGTATCTAATCACGAGATCAGGCGCCCCAAGTCCGCTGCTAACGCCCTCCACTCGCTGGTTAACGCTCGCATTACCCCCCTATATCTTTCAGAGGCAGACAGCATTGTGCCTCAGCTGTATTCGGCGGAATAGACACCGCAGTGACAGAGCACGTGAAATAATGTCTCTAATACCTAATGTCATCATACCGTTAGTAGTGCTTCATTTTCCCAATCGTTGAAAAGTATAAATGCATCTAATCATGCCTTGTGGATAAAGAGCTATTGCAAGAGAAAAAAATTGTTTATTTTCTTCTCATAGAGCTTCACGAAATTTTTCAGAATTTTTTATCAACTTTTACTGCATTTTCTCATTTTTATCAACCTGAGAAAATACGGTATTAAAAAATTCTGAAAAAATTACTTAAAAAATTCTTAGAGCTCTATGAGAAGAAAATAAACAATTTTTATCTCTTGCATTTCTTCTGTAAAGTTAATAGTATTTGTAAAAAATTATTGAAGACCAATTTTCACCAATTTTAATATCTTGGCAATTAATATCTGGTAATTATTGCAAAAATTGCAAAATGGTAGAGGACTTTCCGTTTCAGTTTAGTCCGCTTAATATGTCCACGAACTCCGTCAGAACAATTATCAGATACTCTGTATACAGTTCAAATTATTTTTAATTTTTTATGATTACCACTATTCTTACTCAACATTTCGTTAATTTAATTAAAACAATAAAGGTAAATAATTTAATTTAAAAAATGTATTATATTTGAGTCAAATTTAATTTATCATTTACTAATTACATACGTTAATAAAAAAGTGTTTACTTTGTTGAAGTTAACTACAGAAATGAATTGATTTACATTTTGCACATATGAAAGCTAAAAACAACAAAATGTCAGTTAATCTGGGAAGGATTGTCATTCCTTTTAATATTTAACACTATAACAAAATCGATTTATAACAAGATCTTAATTCATTACATTCGATAGAATTTGTATAAATGTCCGAATCTTCATGAAACGTGTATATATATATATATATATATATATATATATATTATTATTATTATATATTATTTTAATATATTATATTATANGCAATAATANAAATAATATGGGTATTCGTGTGTT
>NW_012130084.1:3593213-3607648 GCF_000143395.1 Atta cephalotes
TAATAACAAAATAACGTAGTTTAATTAACTAAAGAAGTACTTAATTTACTATTACTATTACGTATAAGTAATTAGTTATTAAATAGTACCGTAACTACTTCTATAGAACGTAGTATATATATATATATATATATATATATATATATATTTATTTATTTATATATATTTTTTTAAATTAGATTTTACAATTTATATGGCAAATAAAATTAAGAGAAATAAAATTTGGCATGGGATTCTGCTTTGGATATAATTTCATTTGCCAGGTATGTTCTATATTTTAATTAAATATGGAATATAAACATGTAATAGAATTGTTTGTGTTTGTGACACTGATGTCATCTTGTATAGAATGCTCGCTAAGACGTGTAATAACGACTCTTTTTGTTGTAATAATTCAAAATTTGCTGTTGAGTCGAATTAAGATTTGTTCGAAGTGAGCGGTAAGCGATGCTCGTAATCCGATAATTGATGCGTTCGGTTAGATGCATGCACAGGTAATTCGCACTTGGTACGACGTTGAGTAATTTCTCACAGCCGTTCGGAAGAAAGTGTATTGTGAGCAGTAACGAGATCGGCAAATCTCGCCAGAGATTCAAGTAATTCTCGTACACTGAATGCCCACGCGCACCGAGAACATTATGTGACAAAACGCGACGGAACTTCGGTGTAGTTCGCACTTAATATTTGGGATAAGAAGCGTTAAGAATGAATAACGATAGATGATCCATATTGATCAGGATCGGGAAGCGAAATGAACTTTCGCATACGGAACATGTGCGCAACTTTTCGAGTGTCGTGCAAGGAGATGCACGTCGTGCCATCTGAGATAGATAGCGTGATTAGAACAGGAGCGAGATATATTCGTGTTTTGAACGAAATATCGGCAGAAGGCGGGTGATTGAACAGCTCGGTGTCTATGCACTGTTTATTTACTCCGAAAATACATTTAAATTAACGATGATTTTATTTTTTATGTAATGAAATTATTTTCATTACATATAATGAAAGCATATCTTTTCAGTTATACAAGACAGTTTTGAGCGTCACGCTGATAATAATACAGGTATATAACAGACTTATTCTCTCAGTAATGCATAAGAAACATGATTTGATTATAGTTTGACAACAAGTGTATAATTAAACGCATTTTTGTTAAATAGAATTTCTGGTTGTTTGACAAGATTCGACTTACAATTAATTAAACTTTACAATTAATTAAATTAGAATGTTTGATAGACTATATTATAAGAATTATATCATAAATATTATATTATAAATATTATATTATAAATATCTGTTTATTATTTTGCAGATGGAGTTTGCAAACTATGAATACCTTTACTAGACATACGCTAACATTACCAGAATTCGGATTAACGTTAATCTCAACACAAGTCAGACAAACATGCTGTATTGTTTTATGTCAGAATTGGGATTTAGTTGCACATTTCGGCCGATTTTCAGCTTAGTTCCTGCCCTTTACTTTTACCAACTCGCGCGCAGCCTAAATGCCGATTGACATATAGGTTGCGTGCAGATTGATAAAGTAAGTAGCAGGAACCAAGCTGAAAATCGGCCGAAATATGCAACTAAATCCCAACTTTGTTTTATATCATATGTACTGTATCCTATAATAGTGTAATGAAATAGAATGAAGTGATGTATGCTATGCCTGATGAAAAGACCTCTTCTCTTCTCAATGTAACTTTGAGTAGAAGTTTGTAATAAATGTTGAAGTTGCAATAGATTAATTTGAATTTTTATATGTTATACAAGAATCTCAAGTAGAATCTCAATTGCCTTCATCAGAAATAAGTAAAATATATTTTGAAAATTTTTAAAGATATTCTTTATGCTTATGAAATGCTTTAAATAATATTAAAACATTATCGTTTAAGTTTATTTTGTCAAATTTATTTAAAGATCGTTTTATATATATAATATATTCAATATTATGAATCCACTAATTGTGCATGATTTGTCGTGACATCATTAGTTATTTCGACGGATAGTTCGCAGCAATCAAATATAATACGTTGATTATACGCATCGTTTTGATAATTTCGTTGTAATTATTAAAACAACAAGAAATATGTGACAGTGGTTTCGTGAAGACACATACAGTCAGAACCTTCCCAAATAAAACAAAAAATATAAATAAATAGCGCTCGAAGTTTGCACAACAAAACAATTCAATTACAAAATTGACGAAATAAATGAACAATACAAGATGTTTTATTGAAAATATTTAATATTAATTCAACATACAAATAATATAAATATAAGAATTAGACATTTCGATTCAGAGTCTTCTTCAACATAAATAAAATGAACCTGTCTATTTCGTTTGACAAATGTTGCAAATCGAAAAAATTCCATAGTCACACGTTCATTTTTGTTAATGTTAATTTTCGTATAACAAATTCGTCACGATAAAGCGTCTAAGTCTAATTCTAAGAACGTGACGTTATTTATTCGTGCAAACTATGTGTTTGTGGATTATTTCCTAAGTATAAGTTGCAAAACTTTCATATCAAATAAATATTGTCAGGACTTGACAGCTTGAGACACCATGTTACACTAAGAAATGGTGAAAAATATATTAATTTCGAAATTTTTGATCGTTCTCGGCGTAAATTCCACTTCACAAACATGTATTAATGCGTATACTTTAATCCTGGAAAAGGATTTTCGAATCTGTGAAAGAGAAAAAAATATTTATTATACAAAAATTATGTGATTTAGTCGGTAATGCAGACAGTTTTAGGATCCCCTTAATGGCAAGAATTACGTTTAGTCCCATAATGATAATACAATAAGAATAGTGTCAAAATTAATTTATCTAAATCAAATTATATTTAAAATTAATAGGAATTTCTGACTTAAAAAAAATTTTTTTTAACATTGATAGTGTGAAAATTTAACATTGATAGTGTGAAACAATTTTTTCCAGATTTTCGATATGTAATGACGCTTTTCATTTAGTGATGAGGTCGATTACGTTTCAGTTACCGTAGATGATTGAGAATATATATATATATATATTTAATTATGACTAGGGAGAACACGAAGTTTTCCATTTATTGTTTCTAGTGGAATTACATTTCGTCCAAACAGTCTATATTTTAAGAAATTTCTTTTAAGATATCAAAATAAGAGGCTAAATTGAGCAACTCAGTGTCTTTAATACCGTGATTAATACGTTTTTTGTTCTTTGATATAAAACATTTCTAATATTAATCTTTTATGATAGTTATATTCAATGCCTAAAATTTTTTTTTAGTATTTTTTCAGTCAAAATTGTGGTTATGTTCAATTATGTGTTCTGATATTACTGAATGTTTTGAAGAATCCAATTTTATATTATTCATATATTCCTTTACTCATGTTATAATTATCTTTTTGATTGTCCAGTGATGATGCATTGCAGTTTTTACAATTGATTTTATAAACTACATGATATATTCGAGATGATTCCGTAATATCTTTCTGTACTTTAATAAATTTGTTTAGATTGTTTATCGATCTAAACCTAAAAGTAGTTTTAATTTATTAAATATCGATGTGACTGATTTCTAAATCTCTTTACATAAGGAATTACCATAAGATCTTTTTTTATGATATTACGATTATCATCTGCTTTTTGATCATAATTTAAAAATTTGGATTTATTAACGGAATTTTTATAACAGATTTTTTATCTTTTTATTAATCGTGTTAAAAATGAGATTTTCAAGGAAATCATTATCCATCAATAAATTGCATCTTTCTACATTACTCTCATAAAAGGATGGATAATAAAATAGCAATTAAATTGTAAATAGTTCCTACTTTTTGACATTGTGGATGGTTCGAAAAATATATGTATAATGATCAGAAAATGCATTTTTGTGGAATTTATAATAATTTTATTTGTAGATCTTATTAATAAGATGTCCAAAAAATTGAGATAATGAATTTTCCTCAATCTCACTTCTTTTATGATATATGTTAAATTTTGTAAGGATATTCTTTTATTTCCTATAATTTAATTAAATCATTTATCCTTTTTTCAATCATCTTTTCAATGTGGACGAATCAAGTGGAGATTCTAAAATGAAAAGGTAAAATAGTTAATGTTAATTAATAAACTATATATTAAGTATGATAGTAATTTTAAATCAGTATAATAGTAATTTGTCTAAATATTTTGATAATAATAATTGTATGTATTTTTCTTTATTTAGAACGCTCAGAATGTAATCTTTAAAATCTAACCTATCAAAATTATCAAAACTCATGTTCTTTATTGCAGATCAGAACAACCAAATTATGATGATTCTGCAGTGGGTTATGTACAATTCTCAAAAGAGATGGAAATATTTGTCAAATTCAAGGAAAAGTATATTCTAAATATCGAGTGAACAAGGCTTATGTTGTAAAGATGCTAGTCGACGAAGACGATGAAAAAGTAATAGAAATTCAATGTCAAGATTGTGCTGCTTCGGAAGGGGTGGATACTTTTAAAATATAAAAATTATTGTTTAAAATATAAAAATATAATGTAAGTAAATTTATTATATTTTTATTAAAATTAATAAAATCGAAATAAAACAATAAATTAATGGACTCCTTATATTTAATATAACAATAAGAATCAATAACGAGATGATAAAAGTCGTCACTACAATTGCGCAGAATCAAATATTAAAATTTACTACATTAAAACACTATATTACATCAACTTGAAAACCTGGGCTGAACGTTTCGGCAAACGTTTCATTTGAGTCATTTTCAGCAGAAATGATGACAAGATATCTGTTGCATCGTTACATGATTTCGTGATCACGTCTGTAATGAGGTGAATCTTCCTTGATAAAAATTATTAACCATTACAGTTTCTAGGTTAAGTGGTAATCAAAAGCCTCAATTTCAAACGACGAAATCACGAACGTGATATAATTGTATAGTTTATTTGATTTTTCACAGACAAAAATTAGAGATATAAAATTTGTCTTAAATTATACATTATATGTGTCAAAATTCGTTAAAGTATATAACAGTGTCACTGTTTCCTGGATACATCACAGAAGTGAAGAACCAGAGCTTATAGCAACTGTATGTTACTGGCGAAATTAGTTCAAGTTTCGGATAATGTCAGAAAAAAAATATATAAATATAAAAGCAAAGGATATGATGAAAGTGAAATACCCAAAAGATAATAAAAGTATGGCGGTTCCTCAAGCCGCACAGGAATGCCACCTGCACGACACCAGCACGATACGAGCTTTCTCACAACGTGCGCGCATGCAACGAGGCACGAGTACCACAGCTCAGCCCCTTCCCCAGAGGGCTGGCGAGAACTCGCGCTTAAGATCCGCCCGGCGGGAGATAAGGCTCGCCAGAGTGAAAGAAAGCAGTTCAATTGCACTCTCGAGCTGTTATAACTGTCGCTACGAAGCTGCCTCGGTATACGAGATCAGCAAAGGCATCCATCGATAAAACCGCTGTAGCGACATCACAGAAACGTAGCCACGAAGTGACTTAAGGAGACTCCACTCAGTCTACGCATTCCTCAGAATGGACTTATTTTACATCGAGTTAAGTTTCTATTCTCGACACTCATGGCGGTTCTGAACTTGGCAGTCCTGCGCATAATGAGTGCGCCATAGGAAAAAGTGTTACGAACGTAATTTAAGACAATTTTATCTGCGACAAATTAATATTCCTAATTAATATTAATATTCCTTCCTGACAATCTTGACAAAGATTAATCGCAGACTAAATCGCTTTTATGGGATTATTATAAGTTACATTTGTGACACTTTTTCCTACGATGTACTTATTACCACAGTACCAGCAAGTTTACAAGCGCCGCGAATGAATCGAAACTTAACTTGAAATTCAATATGGGTTCACTTTTATTTATGTTAGTGGAGTCTCCTTAATCTTACTTCGTGGGCGTAGCTCAGCAGCAACGAAGTTACATCGGCCTAACAGCAAAGACATAGCACAGACGCCAACAGCGGAGCAGCCAGATCCCGCAGAGGAGTGACAGCAATCAGCAGGCATGGCTAGAGACAGAAGCAGCAAGCACCAGCGACTCCACGCTCACCGTCACCAACAAGGTGAAAACTCATCTCACTCGACGCATCATCACCGCAGCGCCTGAGACTCAGCATATGGGACTGCCGGCTCCAAAGATATACGCCGAATTATCCCATCCCATCTTACCGCTGTCTGTGACACTGCCTAGGATCATTACCGGTACGCAAACGGAAAACGAATGGGAAACTTCGCCGAAGCTGAGGAAAGCTCTCTCTATACTCTGCCGGCATGGCGAAGGAAACCTTCCTGCTGCCTACAGACCACTCCGTCAAAGTCGACTGCAACAACAACAAATGTTGGGGTGATATTTCCACTAAGTGGATGCGCTGCAACCCGCTAATCACATATCGCGAACGCGTAACGTAGTTACGCATCACAAACAGTCCTTTTTAGGGCCACATAAAGTATCACAACTCTTTTCAGAGTCACCACACTCCTTATATATAAGACTATAAATATACTGTAAATAGATTCGTATTCAAGTCTCGTCATTCAACCGAAACTCTTCCACACTGTGTGTGTACTATCTCCACTACGGGCGAATAGTTGAGACCAAAAGCGATGACCGACTGCAAGATCCGAACACGCGATAGGGACGATAGGGACATATATCGCACACACGAATAGCCATAACAGCCATAACTGGCGACAACACATACGCCACAAAAGTAATTACAATTCAGATAATTTTTATAACTCGTTCGTCAGATTGTAGCGTGATATATCCGTACATAATGATCACGAATCCGTTGACTGCATACAGCTGGTAAGTTGCTGCGTTTTACAGTTTCTGCCTTGTATGTGCATCTGTGAATAGATGCTTAAATCCGAGTCTGTACCTTTATGAGGTATCTTATTTTAGAGGTACGATTTGTCATGAACAGGCGGCTGATGAGGTTCGAGTCGCTAGCCGTCTTTAAGTGCCCTCCTTGTTTTCCTGAAAATTGCAGGGTTTGATGCACTTCTTTGTTTCGACCTCGAATCATCGGTGATAGTAACAGATATCCTTCTGAATGGTGCTTGTGATTTCAGCTTCTGCTTCGCTCGCGTTTCTTTGCTTTCGCGAGCTTCGTGATTAGAAAGACAATTTATTTCGTTAACTCTTGGAGTTGTATCTCCAAGATTCTAGATGTCGCTATATCCGCTATGGTTGATGTGACGGCCACGACTATCCTGCTTGTGACTTTGTGGACCTTGTCTGCTTGATCGGCTATCTCGGTTAGCCGGTCTTCGATCCTAGTTGCTATGATGGCTTGCATCTGTGATGACAAGCGTCCCAACCGTAGGGTATGGAGTAGTTGATCAGATACAGTCGTACCTGCCAGTGTGCAGGTGACGAAAGAAGGGAAGGTTTTCTATCCCCTAGTTCCTTATGCGCTGCTCTTGGGATATTAACAGCTTCTGTATCAGAGCAGTTCAACTAAGATATTTATCCTTATCGGGTGGATATCAGGTCCTTTACTTCCCGGACATGGCATCTAACTGTGAGAGTGCGTAGGCGTACTTGGTGGCGTCTTGCGTTATTCCACTAAGCATGAATTGCCCTTCTATTTGGGTTCCTTCGGCCAAAAAAGCGGGAACTTGATTGCGATCCATTGTATGCTGGGGGATTAATGGCTGCCTTCCCGTCTGTTCCGTTTCCATCTTCCATCTTGGATCACATCGGGGTCACCAGTTTAGTAGTTTAGTTATATGGAAACAGATTTACGCGTATGCGTGTTCTATTCCAACAGTCCTAATAAAGACGATTTTGTGTGCGAACTAAAAGATCCAAGCCAGAGGAATTTGGCTTGAGAAGGGCTCGACAGCGACGGGTGTTAGCCGCTAACGCCTACGCCGATGATATAGGTATTGTTTGTCCGATCTTCTGTATTCGTCCGATCTCTCTCGATCATTTCTGTGGCGTGACTATGGTCGATCTCTCGAGGTTTCCTGGGACGTCGTTTCCTACCATCTAAATCGTACCAATGACCATGGCCGCAGATGTTGGGTATCCCTGATCACCTTGTCAGGCTTATCCGTCTGCGTCACCTATGGACCGCGGCGGGGAGACCAATATCGGAATCTCTTTAAGATATGATGGAGATATGGGCCGGTATGTTTGTACATCCCCGTCTTCTAGGTAGCCTTGTGAAAGCGGCGGTAACAGCAACGGCTGTAGCGTGTAAGAGGAACGGTCTTCGCTGATTGCGGTGATCTGCGTATGGGGGAGGGGAGGGGGCAGAACCTCACAGGCTGCTACTGATGGTCGGTCGAGTGTTGCTGCACGCCTGCGGACAGCGGGCTGTTGATAACCATTTGTTGAGAGCTGCTGTGACTCTACTCCTCGTAATAGATCCGCTGAAGACTGCTGGGGATGTCCCGCAGATAACTTCACTGATTGCAACGATTCCTTTAGCTTGCGAATGCACACCTTACTGGTTGTTGGAGAGTGTGCTGACCTTAAAGAGAGTGATCGCCGTATGTAGTCCTCGTTGAAGCGCTTAATGCCGACAATGTCCAAAAGTCACTCTACCAAGTGAGTTATTGGGCTATGAACCTGAGATAAGTTGGTTCAGGTAACTTTTTTTGTTATACTAAATTACGGAATTACTTAAAGAGAATTCTGCGATCTATATAACACTTAAAGAATAAATTTCACTTAGACATAATAATAAAAATTTTTGAAATAGAACTTATTTCAAGAGTAGCAAGCACAGGAGAAAATTTGTAAAAAATTCCAAAACATAAATAGATTAATAAAAATAAAATAAATAAATAAATAAATAAGAACTAATATGAAATGATAGAAATAGAAAAAGAAAGAAAATAGAAGAAAAATATATATTGGGTATGGGAAAAAGTTCATGGCGATTTTTTAGTAAAATTAAAGTCTTTTTCTTAGAGTATTGAAATCAATTTATTTAAACCAAATATGCTCCATTATTTTCTATAATATTTTGCCATTTTTGGGGCAGAGCCATAATTCCATCGCGATAGAACTTCTGTGGTTTCTGATCGAAAAATTGCTTCAAGTGATTTTCACTGGCCTCTTTTGAAGCTAGCTTTATACCATTAAGAGAGTTCTGCAGAGATCTAAACAAATGATAGTCTGAGGGTGCTATATATACGATGAATGCATTAAAACTTCCAAGCTCTTGCAATTTTTATCGAGTCATCAAAGATATGTATGGTCGAGCGTTATCGTGATGGAAGACACCTCTCCTATTGATTAATTCTGGCCGCTTCCTCTCAATTGCTTGTTCTCTCTGTAGTTGTTCAGTAGAGTTCGGAATTAATTATTTGATTGGACGATAACAGCTCATAGTGAACGATTCCCTTCCAATCCCATTATACACACATCTTCTTCCTCGTCAATTCAGGTTTTGCTTGCGCCTTTTCTTCTTTCTTTATCCATGATCTTTTTCTAGTTAGATTGTTGTAAGTGATCCATTTTTCATCACCAGTTATCATTCTCTTCAGAAAGCGGAGCGAGGTTCATCTTTCACATCGAAATTTCCAGCACGAAAGCGAGCGAACCATTTCCGTACTGCTGATTTTGATAGAGTATCTTCACCATAAATAGCGCAAATTTTTTCACAAGCCTGTGCAGCATTTTTGCCTTTACTGTAGTGATACTGCAAAATGTAGCGAATTTTTTCCTTATTTATTTCCATTTTCAAAATAAAATAACTTTTGATCCACTTCATCGATTTTAATCTTTTTCGGCTCAACAAAGGTTAAAACAAAGGTTAAAATGTCACTTTTTAAACGCACGTCTAGTGTTACCGATGCAATTAGTAGTTGCCGACTGCTGAGCATTTAATGCCATCTAGCGGGAAAAACGCCACGAACTTTTTCCCACACCCGAATATACCGAATATACCGAAGTAAATCAGTTTGTTAACAGTATAAAGTATATTAGCAGCTTTGCAAAAAGAAAAAACATGCCAAAAAAAACTACAGCAGTACATTGTATCATTCCATTATGGATGCAAAGGAACAAAAGACTTTGGTAATTTACATTTAATACGAAATGGACGATCTTCCAACTCATAATTATCCACATTGCTAATTAGCGAATTTTTATGTTGAATATTATAAGCTCTGGATATCATTCGTGCAATGACAACATCAACTGGCTCTACTGAAATCGAGTACAAATCAGTGATCGATGTGCGTATAGCCATTGCTAGCCATTGCAAAATGATTTTTAAAAACTTGTTTTGCATTTTTTGAATTCTGTCTATGTGAGATCGCGCAGCAGCAGCCCAAACGAGAGTTGCATATAACAAGGTAAGACGGCACACAAATATAGTAGAATTTTTAATTTTTGTAATGTACTTTTTTGATAAAAGGATATTAGTTTTAATGCGATATATGTGCTATACGATTGCCGATAGCAGGCGACCAGTACAATGTTGAATCAAAAAAGATAACAAGATATTTGATCTGAATGGACCAAAGAACTGGATAATTCAATACCTTATCAATGATTTAGTGGCGACTCTTTTGTGGATAAAGAATATAGCCTCAGTTTTTTCCAGTTTTTTCATCATCTTCCATTCGCTGAAGAATTGGACGATGTTGTCGTCATGTTGTTGAAGATGTGTAATGAGTAAACTTAGACTCCAAGAGGAGGTATATATTGCAATATCATTTGCATATATTGCCAAGTGCGTATTCTCGGATTTCAAAATATCATTGACAAAGATATTGAAGAGTATAGAATCCAAAATGGAGCCCTGAGGGACTCCAGCACTAATCGGAAGTTGCAAGGAGTGCCCGCCATCAAAATTCAGATAGAAGATTTTTAAAGCATTTAATAATTTTGGTCAGATATTCTGGAAGGTACATGTAATTTGTATAGTATAGTAAATCGTGCCACACCGAATCAAATATTTTCTGCAAATCAAGCAGAACCATGGCGGAGCTACAATTCAAATTCATTTGTATCAGACACCCGTAATAACTGAGCTTGGATGGAGTATTTGAGTCTAAATCCAAATTGTTCATTAATTACAATATTATTATTTTGTAAGCATGATAGGATTATGTAAAATCTTCTCATAAACTTTGCTCAACACACTAAATAGACTTATAGGCCTATAACTTGCGGGAAGTTTGATTTTTGCCAGTTTGTTTTCGGAAACGCTAAGACTTCAACGCAACGCCAAGAAAATAATAGAAAGAAATTGAGAAACGAATAATAAGTATATTTGAATAATCATTTTGAATGAATTTCTTTTACATTAAAATTGTGATTTTATCAGTGCCCGAAGTCTTATTGTTGGGAAAAAGCGAATAATTAATTAATTAAATTTTGGAGATAGGGAATTATAATCTATTTCAGAAGTAATTGCATCTAAATATTTTGTAAATTCAATAACTTTATTATTGTGAAGAGAAATCAAAGTAGAATATATTGTTAAAGTAGAATATATTGATAAACAACGTGAAATGTATTTGGCTTGTGCCTTAATCAGCTTCGTAGAAGTACGAGCCATCGTTTAAGATAAATGGAAGTATTGAAACTCGCTTTTTTTTTTAAAGATTTTAGAGTCGACCAGAGCGAATTATTTTTGATTTGTAGTCTACTCAACATTTTGGCTTAACTCTTATCTCGCAAAACCCGCAAATGATCATTAATAAGTTTATTCAGCAAATTCCAAAAAAATTTACAACGATCAATACTTATACGATGATATCTTCTTTCAAATATTGATCTGATTTCTAAATCGAATCAATGTATTCAACTCGACAATATCCTTCGATTCAGCATCTAAGAATTTTTTAATATAAGTCTTGAAAGTAGTGGACTACTTGTAAACTCTCCTAAAAGTTGACCCAGGTCGTCTGCGTGTCTCTTTATATACCCGCGGAGCGGGATCTTAAGCGCGAGTTCGCGCTCGAGCTTGTCGCCCTCTGGGAGCGCGGCGCGAAGCTCCGCTGACCGGACGCGTCTTGCGGCACAAGTCGATGACCACAATCATATACAAAATTATTTTAT
Source organism: Atta cephalotes (assembly GCF_000143395.1). NCBI lineage: Eukaryota > Metazoa > Arthropoda > Insecta > Hymenoptera > Formicidae > Atta > Atta cephalotes. The sequence continues at coordinate 3,605,290 of NW_012130084.1, forward strand.
TGTTATATTTAATTCAATATATTCACGCATAAATTCGAAATATTGTTTGTGAAACCTTGAATTTACACTCTATATGCATTAAATGTCTTCATGATTTCTCTTAATTCGATGATTAGTTGCAATTTGTTTTCACGAAAGTTCAATAATGACAATAAATTATCCGAATATGTCTTGCGTTACTGACTCCACAAAGTAATTTTCGCAATGCTGCTCCTCAGTTGACAATTCTATGAATTTACTTATATTCTTCTAATTCCCAGAATCTTTGCTATTATATTGTATCATTCAGAGACTCTTGTTGTACAATAAACAGTATGTTTAATCGAAGATTGATGATTGATTAGTTAATTTACAATACAACGATTACAGATAGTTAATTTACAATACAACGATTACAGATTCTGATATTGGATCTGATATTATTCAGCTCAGTTTGCTGTTTCGCAATATTGTCGCTATTTTTTTTATTATTTTATTCTCTAATAAGTGGAAGAAGAATTCGCTACCCACAAATACATCGACACTCGTGGGATTGTAAAAGAATGGATCTGCTAATTTTGAAATTGACAACTGAGAAGCGCGAATCAAGAATGATGATAATTTCTGAGTTATCGTCGGAATCACTAGACAATAAAGACTCAATTCAAAATTCAATGTACGCGATTTTAATTTCAATCGACAATTGTATCTTACTGTACAGTTCATAATGTTTAATATCATTGATTGATTCATGCATGCTATTTGTTTTTAGATTCAATCTTTTACATACATACATACATATCTTTTACATACCATTACAAAATTAATTTCACTCGCGCTGTCTAGTGAAATTCGTAATTGTCCATTATCTCCCTTAATGTTTACAGTAGCGGTTGACATTTATACTCGCTTGCACTTAACTCTGTTTTACCCATGGCATACCGATGCATCGTTCGACATCTCTCACTCCGTATTCGACATTGACCTACTGCTAATTCTTTTGATTTCCTTGTATCTTTTCTCCTTGATCCTGTTTCTCCTCTAATTGGATGACATACAATATTGTAAGATTACAGTTCGTTCTTCCGTCCGGTACGGGGACGTCGCCAATGATATATGTTGATGAGCACGGCCGACCTAGCGCGAAAGATTTTTGTCAGGAAAGGAGGGAGGCTTTGACTTAGAATAGCTGTATTATTTTATGTCCACGAATACATTTATTCTCTACTGAGTACAATCTAAAATTAACGGAGCTCGAAAAGAACTGTTGCTCACGAATGACTTGCTTGTTCTGCGATTCGCTTTCGACTCGCTCCGGCTCATGTCGTTCGCAAGTTCGAGATCCGTGCATACGCAGATCATTCGTGATCTGTCAAACGCTAATTAGCTCCATATGGGCCTTCGCGGCAATGGTGCTCTACGTAGTGATGGAATTTTCTTAGAGGACACAGGCATTTTCTTATGCCATTCTCAGCATTCTCGACAAACATTCGATTTGCAATCGTCTCTCAGACGAAATGGTCATTCTGGAGGCAGTTTATGCATAATTTTAACCGTTTAGCTTCTTGAATTCTATTTTTGGCGGAGAAACTCAAGAACTTATTGCACAAATATGTGAAATATCTCTGGCACAGATAACATCCCACACAACACGAATGACTGTTTGTCGGCTTATAGTCGACTTTATCCAGTCGGCATATGGTCGACTGTTGAAAATTGACTTAAAAAAAAGTCGACTGTTCCCAGTTGACTTAAAGTCGATTGTTCCCAGTTGACTATGAGTCAACTATGAGTTGACTATTTGCTGGCTATTATCGATTATGTTTTAATCGACTGTAAGTTGATTTAAAAGTGACAAAAAGCTCTATTCTTCACGCACACACGCACGCACGCACGCACACACACACACACACACACACACACACGAAATATTTTATTATTAAAGTTAGGAAAGTTAAAAAGGTCAAGAAATTAATGAACAATTCAATATTATGAAAAATTATATTTTAATGTTAAATAATAATTATATCGTACGTTTCGAATTTCACAAAGTTTTTATAATTTTGAGCTATATACATATATATGATTGTTTATGAAATAATAATAAAAAAATTCATCAATTACATATTGCTCTTGCAGTTTTTCTGTAAAGTTGATAGTATTTAAGTAAAAATTATTGAAAACCAATTTTCAGCAATTTTTAACAATTAATATCTTGTTAATTATTGCGAAAATTATAAAATAGTAGAGGACTTTTCTCAGTTTTAGGCCATTCTGCCCCTATGCAAAAGATTTATCATTATTTTCCAAACACTGTGTGTGTGTGTGTGTGTGTGTGTGTGTGTGTGTGTGTGTGTGTGTGTGTGTGTGTGTAGTAGTA
>NW_012130084.1:3607668-3655288 GCF_000143395.1 Atta cephalotes
TAATAATAAAGTAAGTAAGAATATATATATATATATATATATATATATATATATATATGTATATACCAGGTATACAAATATGAAATAACGATTTGAGAAACAGATGGCGCATCAATGCAGTGTGAAATACAAAGATTTAAAATTATACGCCATTTTATTGTACCATCAACAAGTGTCAAACGCGCAAAGTGATTTGATTGAAAAGTGTTTGCATAGTATTGTGTTGCTGTATTTTAATATGACGAAATTTGTATCAAATAAGGAGCATTCGCGGACAGCATTAATTTTTTGTTTTCATTTGAAAACTGCTGCGGAATCATACCGATTACTTGGAGAAGCTTATGATGAATATGCTCCATCGCAAAAAACGTATGAACGATGGTTTCAGCGTTTCAAAATTGGAGATTTCGATGTTGCAGACAAGGAACACGGAAAACCGCCCAAAAAGTACGAAGACGTGGAATTGCAAGCATTGCTGGATGAAGATGATTCACAAACACAAAAACAACTCGCAGAGCAATTGAGCGTTAGTCAACAAGCTATTTCCAATCGCCTACGAGAGATGGGAAATATTCAGAAAGTCGGCAGATAGATGCCACATGAATTGAACGAGAAACAGATGGAGAGGCGGAAAAACACATGTGAAATTTTGCTCGAACGATACAGAAGAACGTCATTCATCATATCGTTACTGGGGATGAAAAATAGATTTTTTTAAGAATCCCAAGCACAAAAAATCATGGGTAGACCCAGGCGCACCATCCATATTGACCGCAAGACCGAATCGCTTTGGCAGGAAGACGATGCTCTGTGTTTGGTGGGACCAGAAGGATGTGGTCTATTATGAGCTATTGAAGCCTGGCGAAACAGTTAATATCAAACGCTATCAACAACAATTAATCGATTTGAACCGTTCGTTACTTAAAACGATCAGAATATTAAAAGAGGTAACACAAGGTCATTTTTTTCCATGACAATGTTCCATCACATACGGCAAAACCAGTTCGGGACACATTGGAAGCACTCAGCTGGGAAGTTCTACCCCATGCGGCTTACTCATCAGACTTGGCTTCTTCCGATTATCACTTGTTTGCATCGATGGGTCACGCACTTGCTGAGCAGCGTTTTGGTTCGTACGAAGATGTGAAAAAATGGATGAATGATTCGCGGCAAAAGGGGAAGATTTTTACTGGCGTGATATCCACAAATTGTCCGAAAGATGGGAAAAATATGTAAGCAATGGAGCATGCTTTGAATAAAATCTCTTTTTATCATTCTTCCGAATTTAACGTGTTTTTTTTGGGGAAAAAAGTCATTTCATACTTATACAGTAGTATATATATATATATATATATATATATATATTTATCCCAACATTTAACTTTGATCGCTTATAAGAGCTTCTTATACTTGAATGAGAAAATATGTATATATAGGAAAATGTATATTTTATATTACATCATCGCATTATCCTGTTTTTTATTTTACCTGCGTATAATAATTCTATTTTATTCGCATGAACATTTCCAAAAACATGCTTGAGTAATTTATTATAGAACAATAATCGCTAATAATTGTATTAAAACATTTATTATATAAATTTCTTCAAAATGTTCATTCCTGTATAATTAATTATGTTGTTTTATATGACAATAAAAGTTTATATGAGTATATTGTGCTTCTCTGGAAAATAAAATTTATTATAATAAAACTTTCCAGCTAACCAAAATTGATAATAAGTTAACCGAATAGTCAATTTCTGGATAGTTAATATTTCTATTTCTGTGTTAATTTATTTTAATGACACTGATAACTATAAAATATCTTTCAATCATCAATGTCCAATAACTTAACAAAGAAGTGGAACATTATTAACCAAAAGTTGATTATTCGATCATTTTAACTGAATCAATAATAGTCGATTTATTTTCAAGACAATAGTCGACTATTAATTGACATTCAGATTTGATTAAAAAATCGACTCTTGATTTCTTTAGTCGACTTTCAATCGACTATTAGTCAACATTCGGACTGACTTTGAAGTCGACTTTTGACTTCTCCAGTCAACTTATAGTCGACTTTAGTTAAACACTTCGTGTTTAGAATAAATTGAAATTCTTATTCTTTTTTCTATTCCCTGTTTCTTTTATTATGCGGAGCCTCTTATCTTATTTTATGTACCTTATGTACAGGCACATATCAGAAATGTCAAAAAGATTACTCTCAAATACACTCTCCAATACACTACTTACACAATGTCATCAATCCATAAAAATTAAATTGTGTTGACTAGGATATTTTCGTCACAACACTATCCCCTCTTTTTTTATGGAAATTGTCGTGTAATCCCCGCGTCTAGTATGCAGAAGCCATAAATTAATGGAAGTAATTAACAATCATATAACGTGTAATTGACATTTGTTTCTACATGTGACAGCAGTTCATTATACTTAAAAGCTAAAATATCTTTTAATGTCTCTATAATAATGCTATAAGATTTGTAAAATATGTATTATATATTACAATTCTTAATACCTACAATGTTGCAGCGATATTAATGCAATTTGCAATATTGCAATATTTTTGCAATGTTACTGCAAGTTTCTATATATGAGAATGTTTTAGATCAAATTTCTTTACTCGTCTTTATTTTTCTCAATTTAACGAAATTATTTTCATTAACACATTAAATATACCATGTTCCCTACGGAACAGCACTAGACTTTCCGTTTACGCCACGCCGATCCCTACGGATCGATGCTCAATTTTTTATTTAGGCTACGCCGCCGCGCCGATCCTTGCGTATCGAGAATAAACATTTCATTTAGGCGATGTCCTAAACGTTTCGTTTAGGATTAGTTCTTGAGGAATTTAAAATAATAAGTGAAGAATATAAATATAAGCGCGTGAATCTCTTCTAGTGTCTCCAGTTGCCTGGATGATATTATGTGGCGTAAACGAAAAGTAAAACAAAATAGATTTGGCATTTAATGTATCAAGTTTAATGAAAACATATTTTTTCCAATTGTACAGCTTTGAGCGTCTTAATAATTTTGATACAGATATGTAAACCTTCTCGCAGTAATGCATTAAAAAAAATGTCTTTATTATGGTTTATGAAAAATGTAAACAAATGCATTTTGATTAATCAAACAGAATTTCTGGTTATTACAACACATTCGAGATTTTATAATTAGAACATTTGATAAATTGTATTGTATTATATTATAGGTATTATATAAAGGATTATATTATATATTACATTATAATAAATGGATTACATTATATTATATTATAAAAATTTAATGTTTTTTAGATGGACTTAATAAACTACTATATAGACATATGAATTAGACATTACCAGAATTTAATTAACATTAATCTCAACATACTTTAGCAATTTGGTTATTGTGCCAATCGACATAAGTTGGATTAATATATAATCACAACAATGCAATAATATATTGCATTGTTTATGTCGAACATGTCGTATGCTATAGTAAAGTGGAATAAAGTGATCGTGGTTAACGAGAAAATGTCTTCTTTTCTCTGTCAATTTTGAGTAATGTAAGAAGTTTTGAAGATTGTTGCTACAGTAGGTTAATTCGAATTTCTAGATAAATATTACTTTGTAAATAAAACAATGTAAATAAAACAATACATTTCACACATAATGATCATAATGTATCATTTATCCTTATTTATTCGATGAACAATAAAGATAAATAATGCATTATGAAATATAAATATTTAACGGGAAAACATTATTTGATCAACAAAAAATTCTGCAGATATAGTTAACGAAAAAAAATGTATTCTCTCAATTTGTGAATTTTAGAAGGCATCATATAATCAACAAAAAATTTTGATTGATTTATCAAGAAAAAATTCGACCAACAAGGAATTCTGATATATTTAATATACCTGGTCAAATTCGAAAAAAAATTATTTATTTATGAATAATCCATGAAAATGTCCCTTTTTAGCAATCTTGGTCACTGTTCTGTGTATTAAATTCCAAAACATTGAATATCCTACTTGCTATAAAACAAATTTGAAGTGAAATATTAAAAAAGTTTGAAGTATTTATTAATTTGTTATTTATCGTTCAGTAAATAACACGATTAAATTATTGCCGCTTAAAATTATTAGAAAATAAAATTTAAACTAAAGCAGAATTGATATCATAATTGATTAACATCATAATTGATTAAACAGAAATATAGAGAAAAGAAATTAAAAAGAAATTATATAAAAATAAAAGTAAAATATACGATTTTTTTTCTGTACAAAAACTCTTATAATCTCTAATAATTACAACACAAATAATTATCATTTTCGTTTTATTATCATTATATACTACTTTCTCATATAGTTTATTTCCTATTTATAATTTTATTTACAATATCTATTTTACAAAATGTTATTTATGCATATATTATCTACAAGAGACAATATTTACAAATTCATATTTATCGTGCATGCTTGTAATTATGTACATACATATAATTATTTATAATTATACACACAATCATATTAATATATAAGTTCCACTACTGCTATAGTTTTTTATCAAGCATTATATTGATAACGTGACGAGTGTATAATTTGATCATCAGATGATTAAGTAGCATCATCATAGGGAATTTGGTGTATTCTAGAAAAAAAATGTATTGTCAAAGATCTACTAAAAATAAAATAATAAGTGCATTATGCGACAATATTCTTCAGATCGAAATGATTTTCCGTTGACAAAAAAATTTTATCTTTATCGAATTATAGATATTATGAGCCTTAAAAGAAGACTAATATCCATATTCATAGTTAGACCTAGAGTGTAGCGAAAGCATATGAAATCGGCCCTCGCATCAATCGAGTTCAAATTAATATCATTACCCTTGAGATATAAAACTTACCCCAAAAATCAGTCTTGAAATTGCATTTTTTGGGGAGTTATAGAGGAAAAAATTGAAATAAGATTTTTCTCGAAAAACGACTGGACCGAATTTATTGAAAAATATATATGTTGTAAACATTGTTAAAGTAAGTTTAAGAAATTTTTTGCAATTTTTGTGATTAAAAAAAATTTTTTGTGTTTAAAAAATTTTCGAATTCTTTATAAATTTTTTTTTAGAAATACCACTTTCTATATTTTTACGAAAATATCTTTAAATTGTAAACTTTAACATATATTTTTTCCAAATCGATCAGAGGGATAGAACATGGTTAAAAATAACAATTATGCATGCAATGCCACGTGAGCTGGGTGACTGCAGCGTACAGCGCGGATGATTATCTATTTACATCGGGGTGCTTTTTTAACGTGAGTATCCTCACCTTTCACATTATTTATTCACATCGAAGTTTTTTTTTAATGTCGAGTCTCCTCGCTTCTCACGCCTAAATAGATAACATGAGCGAGAAGACTCACATTAAAAAAAGCACCCTGATGTGAATAGATAACGCGAGAAGCGAAGAGACTCATATTAAAAAAGCGGAATATAATTATCATTTTTTACTATGTTCCATCTCTCCGATCGATTTGGAAACAATACATGTCAAAGTAGACAATCTAGAAACTTTTTCGTCAAAATATAGAAATGGTATCTAAAAATATCAAAAATAAATTCATAAAGAATTTGAAAATTTTTTTAAACAGCTATTTTTTAAATTTAAATTTTTAGCTATTTTTTTAATCACAAAAATTGCAAAAAATTTTCTTAAACTTATTTCCTAAATAATGTTTACAACATATATATTTTTCAATAAATTCGGTCGTTTTCGGGAAAAATCACTTCTTATTTCGCTTTCCCCCTCATAACTTTCAAAAAAATGCAATTTCAAAGTTGATTTTATGAGGAAACTTTATATCTCAAGAGTTCCAACTAATGACACTAATTTGAGCTCGATTGGACGGGGGCCGATTTCACATGCTTATTTCGCTGTGCTCTTTATCTTTAGATGCTTAGTAGTCAATAAAATAATTCATAAAGCATCTGAAATAAATTATTATATTTAAGGAAGCCTTAAATATAAGGCCTGATTATGAATATGGGCATAAATATTCAATTCAAAGAAGGATGTTAAAAAAAAGACTAATTTTTATTCAAAAGATGTAAATAAAAGGAATATGTTTTTTAATAGATTTTGACTTTTTTTTAATAAATAAAATTCGTGGTGTTCGAAGAACACCTCGAAAATTGAGCAAGAATATTGAAATTTGAACAAATACACCAACCATGCTCGTGTTTAATTTTCAAAAAGTTCCTCAAAATAAAAATTTATTAATATTTTCGTATCTAAATCAAAATCTGTAAAAAAATACTTCTTTTTACACGCACTTTTTTAGGCAAAAGTCAACTCTTTTTAACCACCTTTCTTTATTATATACATATTAGTGTGATTATTTTGACAATTTTTGAAATTTAAAGAGACATTCCCTAAAATGGATCTAAAAATCAATATCTAAAAAAATAACATCAGATTTTTTTCAGATTTTTTTGAACAATTTTAACCAGTGCCATTGGGGCATACGAATAGGCGGAAAAGAACACCTTTGAGGACAAAATTCGGCCGACGCTCTAATTTTTAATAAATTTTAAAGTTTTTTTTAATTTGCTCGAAATTAAAAGCTAAATTAAGAGTTAAAAACCCATTTTGTATAAATTTGCTTACGATCCAAAGTAAAAATTGCTCCAATGAAGTGAGCAAAAAAAACTAAAATTACGATAACGAATATAGAATCGGCAATTTTTAATTTTAATCATAATCAAAATTTATACAAAATGGACTTATAGCTCATTCAATTCCGAGCAAAAAAAAAACTTTAAAATCGCTTAAGAATTAGAGTATCGGCCGAATCTTTCCGCTCACTGTACGGGGTCTTGAAATTTAATATGGCTTTTAAATGAAAATTTTTTTTTAAATAATCTTTTGACAGCTAAAACAAAGATTATTATCAACATTGCAGCTGAAAAATATCGGAATTCGGGAAGATTCTGTATAATTACCTATTCTGTATAATTATCTTAATATATGATATATTATGTATTTTTTATTCAGATAGTTGTCATCACAATGAGTTCCCCTGTAATGTTGCCAATTCTCTGAAACTTTATTTTCATGAAGTTTAGGAATATTGATAGCTATCAGCTATCAAGACAATAAAAAATTCCCGTTTAAAAGCAATATTGAATTTCAAGGCTCCATACAATGGACGGAAAAATTCGGCCGACACTCTAATTTTTAACCAATTAAAAAATTTTTTTTTTAATTTTTGTTTAATGTGCTCGAAATTGAATGAGCTATAAGTCTATTTTGATCATTTATGATTCAAATTAAAAATTGCCGATCCCATGATGGAATGAATGATGAATCAGAAAGATGAAGCATATGATGGGGAAAGAAGGGGGCGAACCAAACGCTATAGGCATGTCACTGTCTATTACGCATTCTTCGAAATACTTCTTTCTGATTCCATCATGACCGATTCAATATTCGTTATCATATACTTTTTTCTGCTCATTTCATTGGATCGGCAATTTTTACTTTGGATCATAATCAAAATTTACGCAAAATAGACTTTTAGCTCATTCAATTTTGAGCAATTTAAAAAAAACTTTAAAATAAATTGGTTAAAAATTAGAGCATTGGCCGAATTTTGCCCACAAAGATATTTTTCCGCCCTAACCTGTACCCCGGTGATACGGATTAAAATTGCTTAAAAAATGTGATGTTATTTTTTGAGATATTAAACCAGAAGGTATCCCTATTAAATTTCAAAAATTGTTAAAATAATAATCATCCTAATATACGTATATATCAATCTCTCTTAAAAGAAATTGTGTGTATATCAAGTGCAGATAAAGAAAAAAAATTACTTTAATTTTTAATAAAAAATATTCTTTTTGTGTTGATCAAAATATACTTATTATTAAATATTTTGTATACAACTTAATGAGGATATAATTGTACAAAATATGTTATCAAAATGGATAAAAATAATATCTTTTTTCTTCATGTACATACGTATTCATAAATCTTACCATATAAAATTGTTATAGGTATTATCGACCAAACTGCCATATTTTGTTTACACGCATTATGTGATGCGATCAGAATTTCATCTAAATATTTCAATACTTTCTCATTGCGTCGATAGTTTTCCAATTTAAGTCGATAACCTTCATTATCATGAATCTCAACAATAATCTTATTAAAGGAATTTCCTAAAAGATATAGAAGACCAATATTTAACTGCGTTAACAAAGAGTAACCAATTAAAACAAGTGTTTTTTCTGATTCGAGCTTCTTTAATCGATCATAAATTTCGGCAATTATTCGATGACTGTCGTAATTTTGAACGAATTGGAAGCTTAATATCTCATAGCTTGGATCAATTTGTGATATGAATTCTGTCGTAATTTCTGCTGGTGGAAAGCAGACGGTGATGTGCATATCTTGCATTACGTCATCAATTTTGTCCAATATTTGCACAATTTTCGAGTCGCAAAAGCGTGAACTACATATTTTGTTAAATAACTTTCCTGTTTGTATCTCTAAAGCTTCTGGTAATGCCTGTAGATTCCACTACAAATGTAAAATAATCATGTTATAAATAATGTATATTCATGATTTTATCTCAGATGTACTATAAATTAAAATATTTTATTGATCTTTTTTTAATTTTAATTTGTCAATCTCGAATACAATAGAATTTTATGAGAATCGAAATTTCTTGAATTGTAAAGCTACATGATATGTATGTTTTTTATAACTTATAAAGACATTTTAGAAACATAATTGAAAAATTTGCTTACAACGTAAAATTTTTCTGACGGCCATTCAATCTCTTTCGTGTTATTCCATACTTGCAACAAACGCTCTTGCGGCTCTAAATCTTGACTCTTACAACGCTCATTGTACGAATCAATGTACAATTTTTTATTCATAAATTGATTGTTATTTTTTTCAATTATTTCCCGGCCGACTATTTTATCTACAGGATCTATTTTTTTTAATCTGTAATCTTCGAGATATTTGATACTGATCATTCGTTTGACAAATGATGTCGAAAGATGCTTATAAAAATTATCTCTCTTGTGAAACGTTCTTATGTTATCCTCTATGATCTTACATTGATGAAACTTGAAAAATTTGCAGCATTGCTCAATCCTCCGTAAAAAACCATCCGGAATATCCCGCAGGTTAAACATCGCATTCACAGGTGGCACATTGTCATAATAATATTTAAGTGTACATAAATATGGTGCTATATAATCTTTGCCCTTGAAATTCATACAAACAACATACATTTCTGAGTTTCCTCCTTTACTGCTTGCTGGTTTCGTTACGCTGACCTGTTGGAAGGCGCAAGACAATAGATACATAAGACACACAGACTGGTGCTCAAACAGAGTGAAGAGCTTCAGCAAAAAGTTACCACCTTTTTGCAGAAGATGCAAGCAGGCCACCGTTTCACAAAAGTGCAATTGTGCCACTGCAGTCTCCTGCTCTCCAGGCATGTTCATACAATCTATGCTGCCATCCGCAGTAACCAGCAGAATCCGTCCCTTGCCATCCAGGGATTCGGATTTCTTCATCAGAGTGTCCAAGTTTTTCAAATTCATAATATCGCCTGTGTTATCAGCACCAAAGCACCAATGTTTCAGAGTGTGTCTAATAAATCTATCATCTGCGACCATACTATCGTACGAATTTCCTTCACAGTAAGGATTCAAAGTGGTGGCTAGCCAATTCCACTGAACATCAGATGCATTTGTCTTCAGCCAGTGATTCAGAGCAGTCACGAACGCACCTGGTGCTTCGCAAAGATGAACGGACTTGAAATTTTTACCGTCCACTTCCTGGTAAATTTCATTCAATGGCACCAGAGAAAAATTGCTAGCAATTTCATAGAATTTACACCAGGCTTGAGTCACAAGTTCTGCCTGTATATTTTCTCTTACCATAGGTATAATTTCACCTGCTTCATTCATCCGATTTGTGTGCTGCTGCCATTTACTGAGATTAAAATTGTTCAGACGACCCTTTACCTCATTCAAATCTCTTTTTATCTTTTGTAATTTATTCAGCCACCATGGTGGTTCTGTAAACATAGACCCTACCTCGGGTAATACATACATTTGTGTATCTTGTTGTACATTTGAGATAGCAAAATGCTTTTCGAACAATATTGAAATATTAGATGACAAATCAGTATTCTTATCATTCTTGTCTTGCAATGTTTGTGATTGCTTTAAAGAAAAATTTTTTTCTTTCTTCTCCATCTTTGCATCTAAATAAACTAATTTAAACTGTAACTGCAAATCACTTTTATTCTGTACAATAGTTGTAGTTTTTAAAATTCACTCAATAAAATTTTCTTATTAGTTATTCTTTCTCCTTATCTTATGTCATATCTGAAATGAAAGTTGCAGTCAAAATATATATCTTGTTACATAATCATAGGATCTTACTAGAGAACAATTTTGATTGCTTTCTAACAAGAAAAACAGATGACAGTATAGCATAATTATTACATTCTTGTCATTTGTTAATATTAAAAAAAGATGAAAGCACTGTGTCTCTTGCTGGAAAGGATCACAAAAAGGATCAAAAAAATAAAAACATATTTTATTAAAACATCTTATTGCTATAATTTGTAAACTGATTCCCATACAAATAGTTTGTAAATAGAATTGTATAAAATTTATGTGACAGAATGACTCAATGATAAAACTATAATATTTATAAAACTGAGATAAAAATAAATTCGTAATATAATAATAAATTTATAAAAAATGTGTAATATAATATTAAGATTAATAATAAGATAAATGTTAGAATAAGCTAATATATTCTAATAACATATATTTCCCTTAGCTATGCCATTTGCAGTCTCAATTCTTAAAATGAAAGATAATATAAACTTATTTTGTTTGGATTTTTTATATTTTGTCCTTTTTTTTTCTGCTTGCTTTCTTAAAAAAAATTGAAAATAGCATGTACCTTGATTACAGGAATGCAAGGAGGTGCATCGAGTGAAAAATAAAAATAATTGTGTATCTTGCATTTTGAATCTTGTAAAGATCTTGCATTGCGAAAATAGGTAATAATACGAATAATAATATGCTATAACCTATAACTAGAAACAATAGATCTGACAAATTCCTATTCAGTAACTCTTAATATCGGTCCGCTATCGTTGCACAGGTATTAAAAAGATGTTAAAAAAATTGTGCAATTACAATATAATGATATCGACACTTAAGAGTTATAGAATATAGAAGCCAAAGAATTACGTTTCAATAGAATTCTAATAATGTTTTCTCTTGGCTACACTATCGCCCACCAGTGCAACACTCAGACAGTGTAGGTCTGTTTTTTATTGCTGTACTCTGAACCGGTGCAATAAGTTGAAGTGAAACAAACGTATATTTGTTTCATTTCAATTTATTGTACTGTGTGTATCAGTTCAGAAAGTGCAACAATAAAAAACAGATCTCGTGTTTCCATAGCTGATAAGCGAAAAACTCGTTCGATGTATCATGTTTCCATGGCAACGGTGTAGTGCAAATTTTATGCACGAAGTGGGATTTTGCTACACCGTTTCAAAAGGACAGTGCAAAGTCAATGTGATATTTAAAATTTGAAAATGGAAGTCAAGCAGGAACAGGATTTTAGCGCAATAATGATGTAGTGTACACATGGTGTGCATCACTCTAGTATAGTGTAACTGAGTGTAGCACTTTTTGCGTTTCCATGGAGAAAGAAACAGCAACTGGTGCGGTGTGGGGGTTAATTAGAGACTTAAGTTGTAAACATAAATAACACAAGCTTTGGCGTATGACGTACGATTTATTATCGTCTCTTGAAGACACGATAATAAGTTATACAGCTTGTGCGTTACTTACGTCTACAATTTAAGTCTAAGTAAGTGTTACAATTCTTGTGCTCAGATGTTGAGGCTGTATCCAGTGTATCCCAAGAAAAAATGCTATAAGAAAATATTAAGGGGCTCCGCATAATAAAAGGAACAGAGAACAGAGAATAAGAATTTCAACCTATCAGAAATTGTATATAATTCCACAATATATGATTTCTGATGGATTGAAATTCTTACTCTCTATTTTCTGTTCCTTTTATTGTGCGGAATCCCTAATAGTAAAGATAAAATCACACGGTGCAGAAAAGGGTTGCGGAATAGAGAATGCGTTATTGAAACAACCAATTAGCGCTATTCGGAATAACGCAGAAGAATTGGTTGCTTCTATGACGCATTTTCTATTTCGCAATCGTTTTCCGCACCGTGTGATTTTACCCTAAGGTTTCGATCAATCGCATTTCTCGATTGTTACGATTACGAACGAATCGAGCAATGTGATTAATCGAAAACCTATGTTATGTTTACTGTATCGAATCTACAAAAGATTTTTAAGTCTTAAGCCATAAGGAATGGACGAATCACAATCAATTATTCTCCTCGCGTTCGACTACAATTGGTCAATTTCTTACGTTTGAAGCTTAAAACATCTATTGTAGATCCGGACTTTAGGAAAGTGTGTGTGACTAGCTTAAGCCCTAAACAATGCGAGGCAACAGCGATAAGAATAATAATAGGAATCTTATAGAAATAACCGATATATAATATTAAATATAATATAATATTAAATTGTCGCCTCTCGTTGCATAATTTTTGAAGAAATAAAAATGCCAACCAATCTGATTTCATATATAGAATGTAGTATATTCTTTTATCTGTTTCAAGGTTATAGCACAGATAAACAGAATGAAAAATCTGGGGGTCGATTCTTTATCTTCAAACCAGGTGAAAATTACAAAAGCGAGCAAATTTATATTGACCAATGAAATAATCAGTATTCTAGTAAATTCGCTCACTTTTATAATTTTCACCTCATTTCAAGACATTTCAAGATACAGAATCGATCCTCAGATTCTTCAAAAGTATCGCTAATTAAGGAATTGTTATAGTATATGCAATTATAGAATTTCTTTAGTTTTTCGTATGCGATACTTTTGAGCAATAGGGGCCCTGAACGCTGATTGGTAAGCTATAAGGCGATAAACAGAATTCCAACTCGTCGGAAATTTATCGCTATTGCTTTATTCTGTATTTCTATGTGCATTGACATATGCATTCCCGTATGTTGAATTCCTCTGTTCCTATTGCTATCGCTATTACTATCGCTATTGCCTCATATTGTGTTTAAAGCTATAAAGATAAAAATGGGCGTATTCAGCGGACTTAACAGTTGAATGAGCACTCGCTATTATTGATGTAAGTCTTTTAGATCATCCAATCAGAATTTTAGATCTAGAAGAATACATCAATAGCAGCGAGTGCTCATTCAACTGTTGAGTCTGCTGAACGCAGCCAATTGATACACGAATTAACACTCGGATGATATTTCTGAACTCAACCCGAGTTGACATAGTCAAGTTTTGGAACGCATTTCTGGAGTCACCTTCGAAACGGCGCGAATGCGCTAAAAAGAGGCAAAAGGTGGTCTCGCTAGCATTTTGTACCGGATCATCGTGTGTTGGTGTATACGCGCGCATCGCGACGAAGCAATATAAAAAATTCACTTGTTTTGCTCATCAGTTATCATTCATCGGCAATCATTCCTGCGGCTACAAATACAGGATCGTTTTTTCGCAATTTGATGCGACTTTGGGAAAGAAGGTGAGAATCCAGGGAATGGCGTGTCGCGCAGTGAGCATCCTTCCGGCGAGCATCCTTCCGGTCCAGAGTAAAAGCGGCGGCAACAGCCAGCTGATCGCTGCACACTGCAGCAGCTGAGTAGAAAACACGGCAAACGCCCACCATATTGCATAAAGACAACCGGCTCAGCAAAGATGTTCGTCTGCGGCCAATTGCCCGCCAAGCTCACACATGTGAATCAATTGTATCGATTTGTAAAATACGCCGGTGAGTGTTAGTTATCTCAGCGAATACTCTTCTTTTCTATCCTTTTTCTTGTTCTGATTCATGCCTATCCAGGATATTAAAAGAACGCTCTTGTTTCTCCGCTTGTTTTACGTTTTTTCGTCATTTTCTTTTTTTTTCTGTACTCTGGTTGTGTAACCTTCCGAGCGATAATTGTACGGTTTGGATCAACGGAACTGTGTTTACAATCTCTCTCTGCCATGCGACTTATCTGATCTGAAATAGACAGCGAATAACCTAACCTGGAGACACTTTCTTTTAGTTTTGTGAAATTGTATTATGTTACATTATTAATAACTTGAAATGTAAAGATATTTTCGCATCTTTTGAGAAAATTGTAATAAATATTTTTTTTTATAAATCTTTTTCATATTCTTAATTTTAAAATATAATACATCTTTTGTATTATATCTAGTATTTCATTGTATCATTTGTATTATTGTGCTACTATTTTTTACTAGTAAAGTGATGTTATCTTTTTGAATCAGAGAACATCTTTTTATTGACTAAAAGTAGCTAGCTGGACAGTAATATGAATAATGCAGTAAAAAATGTTACATATAAAATATATTATCAAATATATTATCAAGAATTTTTTGAGAACAATATTTCTTGTTTATAATACCTGTTGATAACTTACAAAAACATTACAGGAATTGTAAATATTAATAACTTACGCCACAATAGCGATGCAAGCAATAAAAAGCTACATAAGCCACTAGGTACCACTATTAAGCCAGAGGAATGTATGTCTGAATCTAAATATCTTAAGTCACAAAAAACAATTCCTGTTTGTGAAACTGGAGCGCCTTGTCCTGTACCGCAAGAAAGATGTAAACCAAATAACAAACTGATTCAACCGAACAAAAAAGGCTCAGATTTTAGAAAAAATGGAAAATATCAATTTAGCTACTGGCACTTAGTTGCTGCTTTAATTGTGACAGGAGTTGCATACAAGGTATTACAATGTATGACAATTTTTATTTGATTAAGAATACTGATTAATTCAATTTTTTTATTGTAACGTTTTTAACAGATATCTTCATCTTTTTTGAAAGATGACAAAACAGATCAACAGAAAAACCAAAGTAAACGTAAGTTAAATAAAAAATTGTATGTTGGAATAATAGAAATATTACTATTTACACATACTATTTCTACTTTTAGAAAAAAAAGAAGGAAGAAGGCAATTGAGATCTAAAAACAAAGTAAAAGTTCCAGCAGATTCCAAATTAATCCCCAAAGAAGTTCCTTATCTATTAATAGGTGGAGGAACAGCTGCATTTTCAGCATTTAGATCAATTAAATCTAGAGATCCCAAAGCTAAGGTATGGAGTATATTCATAGATTTTCTTTTTTTTATTTGTGCACATAAGAATTTTCTTCCAGGTTTTAGTTATAGCACAAGAGGAAGAATTCCCATATATGAGGCCACCGTTATCTAAAGAACTTTGGTATAATACAGATAGAGATACAACTGCACAATTACGTTTTAATCAATGGAATGGAACTCAGAGAAGGTAAATTTTGCTCAGTTTAAACATACAATAAATAGTGTTCTTACAATTATCTTTTTACTTGCATACAGAATGTTTATATTTATTTTATAGTATATTCTATGAGCCACGAGAATTTTACTCAAATGTTACTAATCTTATCGAATCAGATAAGGGTGGAGTTGCTGTAGCCATGGGTTGGAAAGTAACAAAAATCGATGTTATAAATAAAACTGTGACTCTCGAAAATAGTTATGAAATAAATTACAATAAATGCCTTATTGCAACTGGTAAATTTTGTTCCAAATTGTTATCAGACAAACAAAATCAAAATTTAAAATTAAATTTTCTATATGTAATTGTATTTGCAGGTGCATCGCCTAAAAATCTGCCGATATTCGAATCCGCTGAGGACAATATAAAAGATAAGGTTACAACGTTCAGAACGAAAGATAATTTTCTAGATTTAGAAGAAAATGTTTCTAATCCTAAATGCAAGAATGTTGTCGTTATCGGTGGTGGATTTCTCGGTTCGGAACTCGCTTGCGCACTTGCTAGGAGTTGTAAGTTTTTTATTCATTGTCAAAATATTTGTGAATAATTTATAATGAAAAAAATTTATATTTTATTGTAGATAAATCTAAAAATATTTTCCAAATTTATAAAGAAAAATTTATAATGGCACAAGTATTACCAGAATATTTAAGTGAATGGACCACGAAAAAAGCTGAAGCAGAAGGTGTTCACACCATATCTAACACAGAAGTTCAAGATTATAAATACAAAAATGGTCGATTGTCCCTTGTCCTCACTGGTGATCAGACTGTATGTTTATGTATTCAAGAGTAATTTTATATATAATTATATAACTTTATGTAATTAATTAAGTACTTCGATTTATATTGAAATTTTTTTTGTGATAAAAAAAGATTGATGCTGATCAAGTGGTAGTAGCAGTAGGTGTTCAACCAAATACAGATTTGGCAACAAGTTCCAATTTAGAGATAGACTCCAAAATAGGAGGATTTCTCGTTAACGCTGAATTAGAGGCGAGAAGCAATCTTTGGGTTGCTGGAGACGCCGCATGTTTCTATGACGTTAAACTTGGTAGAAGAAGAGTCGAACATCATGATCATGCAGTTACCTCTGGAAGATTAGCAGGTGAAAATATGACCGGCGCAGGTAATTCAATAAAATCAAAGATATTTTTAAAATAATGCATTTATGAAAATATGGATTCGTAAATTTCTCTGTACAGGTAAACCTTATCTGCATCAATCAATGTTTTGGTCAGATTTAGGACCTGATGTAGGATATGAAGCGATAGGTATTGTAGATTCATCTTTGCCAACTGTTGGAGTTTTTGCAAAAACGACAGGAGGAAATGCGATATCAGTTAATAATCTTAGCGATGTAAATAATCCTTACAGTGAAACATGATATATTGAATTATAAAAGTATTTTTCGGGACTATTTTTTTTTCTAGGAACAAAAAACAAATTCTGAAATCTCGCAATCTAATGAAAAATCGGAATCATCAATATCACAAATTGTAAAAAATAATAATACAGAAGATAATACAGAAGAAAAGAAAGAAGATAAAGTAAAACCAGAACAATCTACGAAATACAAAGATTTTGAGAAGGGTGTTATTTTCTATCTACGAGATGATGCTGTAGTAGGCATAGTTCTGTGGAATATCTTCAATCGAATGTCGCTTGCCAGACGGGTAAATTTATCAGCATTAATCTGTTTTATATTTATATTATAACTCCTTTCAAATATTCCTGATTTATTCGGATATAATCAACACATTATATAATTTAACATTATATAATTTAAATAGAAATAATTTTTATATTATTTCAGGTTCTTGCAGGAAACACGAAGTATGACGATTTAAATGAAGTAGCAAAACTTTTTACAATCCATGAAGATTGATTGTTTAATTAACAAATAAAAGAGTGAATGACAATATTGAGAGATTATTGTACCGTAAAAAGGTATCTGATTTCTGTGTTTGAGGTATTATCATTGGAAAATCTGCAAGCGAGATAACTCGTATATCGTTTGATTTCGCAGGTATGCGAATTATGCGAGTACCAGAGTAAATGTTATGTTGTATACATTTGAAGATTTCTAAATACAATCTATACACAAAATGTTTTCATATATGTGCAAAGTGTACATACATCCATTATAGCTAATGAAAATTGAAAGCATTTATAGGAAATAGAAAAACTATTAATTACGATAATTGTTATTTGTTATATACATACATTTTACTGGTGTTTAATTATTTCATGTAGAATCCTTAAGATATTTTCTTTTGCATGAATGTGTAATTTGTTTTTTCGACAATGTTGAATGATACACATCTTTTTTTCGTGTTTTTTAAATTAACAAGTTGGTGAGATATATATAAAAAATCTATATTTCATCTTCCGAATTTAAATTTTTAGTCATTGCGGGTAAAATCCGATTTCTATATCGTTGACCTAAATTATC
Organism: Atta cephalotes; assembly: GCF_000143395.1. Taxonomy (NCBI): domain Eukaryota; kingdom Metazoa; phylum Arthropoda; class Insecta; order Hymenoptera; family Formicidae; genus Atta; species Atta cephalotes. The sequence goes on from NW_012130084.1 coordinate 3,625,642, forward strand.
CATATACGTAATATAATTATGACAGCGATACTCGTCCAATACCTGTATAAAAATGCATTTAGCAAATTATCTAATTATCTAATTATCTAATTATCTATATTAAAAGAAAATAACTCTAATACATTTCATGTATATACCATGCATTCCGGCCACATTTTTCGGTTCGTTAAATCCTGCAATAGCTCTTCCTGGCAGAATTGCAAGAGTGATACAGAATAATACACCATATAATCGGATGGGTACAAAATGCATATTGCAAAAAAATGAACGATTTCGCTCCATGGAAGGATTCCCCAGAAGCATTGCGACAATATTCTATTGAATATCATCCACCAATTGACACCGAAGACATCCTTTTCGTTTGAAAATCAAAACATATTTTTAGGTAACCAAATTTTCTTAATTACAAAATTTACCTTTAATCCATATTTAATATTTGGAAGCTCGATGTTAACCATAGTTTCTAAAACTTGCATAAAAGTAAACTGCGAACTAGTGCCTTCGTTATTTTTTTCATCGATAACTTTACCCAATTTCGGCCAAAGAAGCAATGTTGATGGAAATTGAATTATTTGCATAATAAAAGTCTTGCATCTATAATCAATTGCTAATTAGCATATTTGATAATATGTTGATATAATAGCATCTGGTCAATGATGAAAAGAAAATATTGAGACGGGTTGATGATAATAAAGAAACATTGACTCGATGAGAACTAAGTTTTCAATCTGAGACCTGCCAATGATGATATATGATTTGCTTGAGTTAATCACTATTGATTGCTTTGAAATGCTTGTTCGATCAATTTTTTGTGATTAAAATATCGCAAAAAAATGATTGAACAAGAACTATATATGCCACTATACGTAATCAACCGGAAATTAAACAAAGCTATCAAAAAATTAATTCGCGGTCAGCTGAGGCTCCAATTTTTTATATTAATTTACTTTCTCCAATAATAAATTAAATATTTAAAAATAATATATATATCGAGTTACTTATCCACATCTCCATCACAGATAATGAACACTGTTGCCAAGAACCAATCAAAACCTTCGAATCTGTTTGGTTTATTGTACTGTATAAATATGTAGGCAGAATGAATGAATTGTTTCAAATTCTTCTGACTGTCATTATTGTTCTTTAAAATCTCTCGTTGTTCAGCATAATTCAAAACAATGTTAATAGCATGTATATCTTCCGGAAGCCAATAATCTGTATCGTATGTTATATTCTCCTGCCATTCAAACTGCTCTACCCATTCCGCAGTTGGAATAGCTTTGTGCATTTGATTTAACAAATTCGTCATCATGGAATTCTAAAATAAAAATTATTTTTCTAATTTCTGTTATTAAATAGTAATATTAAATTTATCTTTGTAAAATTACCTTAATTGGATATCGCGAAGCTTTATGAACCGCTCTAACTTGTGAAACCCAACTAATATCTAGCAATCCGGGCCTTTCCTCCTGCAGCATATCGTTCAGCTCTGAATCGCATTCCATTTCTCGGTAATCCATCATATCTGCGTATATTCTGGGAGGTGGAAACTCCGAAAAAAGCTCATATTCCTCAAATGATATCACATATTGGTTTTTTTTATATGTCATGTAATATGATTTTAATAAAATATCATTTCGTATGAAACTGCATTCATCAATTATGTATTCCTTTCGCAGTTCTGTCTTATCACCATCATCAATATCATCCTCTGTCTTATAATAAGTGTCATCGTCGCTTTGTTCTTTGCGAACTTCAAGGAAAATTGTGCTACTTTTCTGAATATCTAATAGCGCTTCCTAAAAAATTGTATTATTATATACAAATATACTAGCTGCAAATATACTGCTATTTCATCGCATATAATGTATTACCTGGAAATTTAACAAATTTAATAAATAAACACAAACGTCTAAATTCCAAATTATAGTATTCAACGATAGAAGAGCTAAATAATGATAAATTGAATCCTCATCTATTGCAGCCTGCAGTAATTCAAACAAATTCGAAGGATAATCCTTTTCCTTATCATTATTCGATTCGCTATCATTGACCATAAACGCGGCAAAACCTGTTAATGGATGTATATATCCATTATATATTAAGAATATGTAAAATAAAAAATATAAATAGTTAAGTTTCGTACAATTAAAATTAAGGGAAAATAATGTGAGAATATGTAGAAATTCGTCAACATTTTCTCTATCCCAAGGATCATAAAAAAATCTGGGATCCTTTGCGTTCGTGCAGGTTTGCGACAATAAAGTTGATAGAACATGAGATCCGAGATTTGCGAGCACATTGTAGCCCAGATCAAAATAACCAGCCGATGAAATGAAGCTGACTATGTCAATAGAACTCCAGATTACTCTTAAAGGAGCGATTAATCCGCGAATCAGTTCTTCGAATATTAACTTCTCATTGACGAGCGCTTGCAATCCGAATGGTATTGATACCATTTTTAATAAAACTTTTTTAACAGCACTGTAATATAATTTTAGAGATTATATATATGATTGCAAGCAGATTTTCAGAAATAAAATCTATTTTCCTATAAATCTACCTATCAAGTTGTTGAATTTTATTTTCGTTTTCAACACTGCATTTGTTTATTCTTTTGTAAAAATTAGCAACGGCTGGATAGAACTGCATCTCAATCTGTTCTTGCGCGGCCTCGTAAACATCATAAATATCGAATAATTTTTCTATTAGATTAAACGAACTTAGGATACATTTTATATCCATTATAGAAAACGGTTGTTTCAATAAATTCGACATACATTGCATTACGATTGCAACTGGGCACTTTGATGAGATATTTTCAAAATTTGTTGAATGCTCTTTACAATTTGTAGTCAAAAATGCCGGCCCATCTACCGTATCTATCATGTGAGAAATAATGTTTAACGTATGTGGCCAAATCTTTATATTATTTTCAGAAAGAGATGCCAAGCGACATAATGTGGCATGATAAAAGTCAATGTTGTATAGTACATCCGAAACATCGAGCATATTTTGAAGAGCGTTACAGGAAGCATTATACACTCCACTCGGAGCGTCTGCTGCTAACTTATTTAAAGAGTTCAATAATTCTATTAAGAAATCAGCCACATCAAATGGCGTTTTTAATGAACTCTCCACGAGCAACTTTCTACCCGCTTCATAGCTGCAGAGCTGCGAGACAAAGGTCAAACAATGCAGATAAGTTGCAGTTTCTATCGTATTACCAGGAATACATAGCTCATTGTTTTCATCCATAATAGAGATGGACAAGGAACAAGGTGTTTCTGCCACACCGTTCTTAACGCATTCAATAACATTTTGCAGAAACGTCGGAGACTTTGCTAGAATAACGATGAAAGTTTTCCTGGTAGAGAGACTATGAAGCCACCTTTTGCTCCATTTGGCTTGCGGCTCTAATACCGAGATAATATTTAGCATGTTTAAAGTTTTAGGTTGCAACGAGTTGCCAAAGCTGTGTGTACTGAGAAATACTATAAATTGCTCTATAACTTCTTCTACAGTCTTGTCGCTGAGCCTAGTGTTTTTCAACATTTCTTCTTGATAGCGAACTATCAGATGCATTATGTAAAACAGTTTCTCATGCAGGAAAAACTTGAAATTAATTCCAGAGATTAAAGTAGGCAGAGTCTCGCGCAATTTCTGCGAATGATATTGCGCATTGAATGCGTTTAATAAATTGTTGTAAGTATGGTTTAATTGTGAACAATTCAGCAACCTTGCATGTACCTGCATGCTGGCATCGAATATAGCTCTGTTATCATCTGTGAGACCATCCAGCAACGTCTTTTGGAAAACATCCCACTGAGAACTATTATTTATGTTGGATAATTCGATCTTTAATAAAATTTCATAACCAGCCAGTCTCACGTGGACTGGCTTGTCACGACTAATTTTGTCAATAATGCAGTTATATTCTTCTGCATTTTTTTGCGGAGAAGTCCAGTCGTCTGCTACGAGATCGCTGGCGAAGGAATGTGATGATTGCGATTGCGACTGTGATGCCGCGGATGAAGGCTTTACCACTATGTATTGCTCGGTGATTACCTTCTTCATAGAATTCAACAAAGCAATCATATCCTTCGAATGTGAGAGCTTGTAAGCGATATCGCTAGGCACCTGCTCCTTGTCTATAGCGCTTTGTATAATTTTTCCGAACTCCTTTTTCAAGCATTTTTTTAGCCATTTGTGAAGATCCGGTGGTACACCTTTATCCATACTTTTTTACTTAAATTAATATTATATGAGTACAACTAATTAAAAAGTGTGCAACAAAAGGCACATGTCTACAACAAGCTTTAGTGTCTACAACTTTGACATTCGTTGTCATAGCAACTGGAGGTGTACACATACGAATCATATATGACATATCATTTGTGAATAATCGAGTGACGCGATACAATGAAATTTTTTATAACAAAATTGTACAAGATCGTTATACAGATTTATAGATATCATATATCAATTGTACTGTGTAGAGTAGTGCTAGGATTTAGTTGCACATTTCGGCTGATTTTTAGCTTGGTTCCTGCCCCCTTATTTCACCAATCTGTGCACAGCCTAAATGCCAATCGATCTTAGATAACAAGTTGAAAATCGGCTGAAATGTGCAATTAAACCTCAGCACTGGTATAGATTTGAGTATTATATGTATAACGCCATTACGTAATTCAGTTAACGTGCAGGTACTATAATATTCGGAGACTTGGAGCGTAATGCGTTCATTCCGCCTTGCAAAGAACAGACTCCTATGACACTGCATTTTACCAGAAATTCTGCAAACTATTAGAAAATATATTACAATTAAATATCTCTTCACAATTTTCTTTTATATATGATTTACTTGCCAGTGCATTGTTTTGATTATGCGGTCCAATAATCACAACGACACTGCTTTTATTATTTGTTAACGGTTTTGCATGTGGCCCGAGTGTGTCAATATGAGTTTGAGATAATTGCACACTTGTAAATGGAATGTTAATACTACCGAGAACAGCACCCCTCTCGAATCTGTTAAAAACAGATTAGTTTAGGAAATAAATCCTTTGAACAAAATTTTGTTATTACAATTTGAAAATAAATACTTACTGTATATTACTACGTACATCAACCACTATGACTTTATTTGGTGAATTGTTGTAAAGATTTAAAAAGTCTTCCACACTTATTCTTGGCATCTTTTCGGTTCCTGCTTCGGGTTCAATCCAGTTTGCATCCTACAAATTAATTAGAATTTTATAATATGCAGATAATCAATTACAACAATACTGTACCTTTGCTGTATTGTACTGGTGTTTTCTGTATGTAATACTAGCAGGTGTGTTTTGATACATTGTCATGGAATCTTTAACGCATAATTCTATGTCAATTTCGGGTAAATCAGAGAACAGGAGAATACACTCATTGAAACCTGACATTAATAAGGAATCTCGCAGTTGTTTCAATATCGCTAATCCAACTAAGAGAGGAAACGACGAGTCTCCCAGCAATAGTTTATCCCATAGATGCAATATTTTATGCAATGGAAATACGTCTAAAATATTAGTCATTTTTAAATTTTTATATCAACAATTAATAATATGTATTGAAAAAATATTAATAGCAAAATTTACGTGAAAACATCGTTAGAAACCATGGTATGGCAAAAAGTTCCGGTACAAAATTTATAGACTTCAGATGATTCGCTAATTGGGGATCATGGAATGCAATAATTTGAGAAAATTTGCCCAGATATTCCTGTATCACTGCTGAATTATCTTTTAGAAAGAATTTGTGGAGATATTTCGGTATGAAAGTTGATAGACACGCAAAAGCTCGAGCTAAAAGCAATTGCGCAAAACATTAACTTGTAACAGGAAAACATATTTTTTATAATTAAAGGAATAAAATGGATCCTATTAAAGTTTTTTGTTATTACAAATATAGTTTTAAAAGCTTAAAAAATTTTCAACTATAAAAAAATTGTAACAAAACAAAATCACGAAAAATAAGATGTGAAATATAAAATTATTTCAAATCATTACACTATTTAAAAATTAGAAAAATATCTTAGAGTCATTAGGATTTTATGTTCCAGTTACAGATAAAGAAACAAAAATATGCATTGAATAATGATACCTTCATTATTAAAATTTAGATAAAGAAACGGAGCTGTAAGCGAATCGAGCCCTTGCCAATAGACATAATGTGGATTATTCCTGACCCACGCCTTTAGCAATCTTTGCAATCGTTCATGTCCAGCACCAGATGACAGTAATTCACTATATTGATGGCATCTCGGTATGTCTACTTCTATCTGAAATTATTATATATCTATCTGAAATCAAATTATTAGCAAAATTTATATGTTGAGTACCATATTATAATATGCAATTATATACCTGCCGATCAGTATGAGTGGGCGTTTCCTTATCAATCATGTCATAACGCTTTTGTATATCGCCAGTGACACCAAGCAAAGCCGCCCATACGGCACCTCTAACTGGAGGCGGTATATCTTTATGTGCTTCCTCGATAATTGCCTCCTGAGTGAGCGGATAAGCTTGTAAAAGTCTGTCGAATAGGACAAGCCTATAAAACTGATATTCTGTATCACGCTCCCTTATGATTAATGGCAACTGAGATGCGGCATTCGTCAGATCTTCTTGTGCCTGAACTCGCATTCTGTAATGTAAAATTTTTATAACAGTTCGTAATATTAAGATATATAGGATGAGAGATAAAAATGAACTGACTGGTTTGTTAACCAAGGATAGTTTGCTATGTATGGGATATGAGCTAAACGCTGGCGAAGAGTCTCCATAGGAACTTTTACGACCCTTACATCGAGTAGACTAGCAGTATCTCTCTGACCAAACATTTGACCAAGTAATATGACCAAGCTGAAATAAAAATTTCAAATATTTGATATAATCGCACTGAACAATATAATTATATGAATGATTATTTTATATATTTGAAAATTACTTTGGAATAGATAAGATAGGTGGTCTTGATCTAATGAGACTCTGCTTTTTTAGATCTACAGTAATATCTCCACCGGCCAATTGCCATAGATAATACAACTCATCCATTTTTCTAACAATAACATTCTTATAGAGATTTTCTTCCTTTTCTTGTGTATTTCTTATTAAATGTTCCGCAAATATTGGCAACTCCAGTAAATCCTCTGGAGTTTTACGCTTAGTAGAATGAATTTGCAGACACGAATCTACAAATTCCTTTAGCTCTCTTGGTAATTTCTATATGATACAAAAATGTTACAATATATATAATATTATAATGTAAAGATTATAATATTATACATAATAGATAAATCCATACTTCATAAATATGGAAACAATTGTTTTCTCTGGCAAGACGTTCAAATATGCTAGTGTCACACAATATTAAGCTCAGAACTCTCCTCAAACACTGGGATAATTTTATACCAGGCCAGATAGGTTGTCCTAATAATTGCTCCGCTATAATCATTCCCAGAGACCAAGAGTCTATTTTAACACCACTCGGACTAGGATTTAGAAATACCTCTGGTGCTGTGTATTTTGGAGAACTGAGAAAAGAAAATTTATTTATAATTTTATAACAAATATATATATATATATATATTACATATAAAACCATTAATATTTATATTAGTAAAAAGAAATATTTGAAAAAATACCCAATTGGGAAAGATACATTCTTTCCTCCATCTGTCATGTAATACAATCCGTAATTGTATAACTGGACATCACCATTTTTCTTAATCAATATATTATCTGGACTCAAGTGTCTATGTACGAGATCTAGTTCGTTCATACATCGTAATGCTAAGAGACTCTGAAAGGATATCTTGATGATTTCTTTTGTACTTAAATCATGTCTAGTGCTTAATGGATTTCCACTGTACTCCGTAACAACCACAATTCTCTCTGTAAATATATAAAAATAATTTATACAGTCTCAATGGAAAATAAATTTATTTGCATTGTCAGGACTCACCATGTTTGCTTCTAATTATGTCAAGATAGGGAGAGAGATGAGGATGGTAGATAGTCTTTAGAAATTGCGCCTTTCCGTAGATAGTTATGGAATTCGGGGTGAGTGGTAGACCGTTGCTGCCGCATACTTCCACTGGATGGCTTTGCGCAAAAAAAGTCATGCCACCCAAACATCGCTCCTCGTTCTCCAATAGTGCAGGACACATGATGTTTGTGAAATTCCATAAATCTCTCTCAGATTATACGAACTGACTCCGCCGTTTGGATTCGGATTTTCTGTTACACATCATTATTATCGTTTTCTGCATTTCTTATGATATATGCCCGATGTCTTATTATCGTTTACAACAGCTGTTACTCAACCACAGACTTTCATGAGACTGCCGATCTCGCTTCTCTGTTTGAAGACAGCACTGGACAGCGCCATATTTGTGTTCATTCACTCTCACATGTATAAATCACACAGTAATCAAGGAGCATTTACTTATGGCAATTTATGGGTGCCTTCCATTTACAAATGACTGAAGTGACACAAGTCAACAAAAGTCTCTCTGGCACTACAATTGACAATATAAGTATAGTGCAGTGCGGAAGTCACCTAAAATCTGGTAACCCTTCCGATCACTCCGATCAATTTTTAAGTTTTAATTAGTCTGACAGACGCTTCTAAGAAGCGTCAGTGAAGGATTCACATCAAATACAAACTTGTCAAAGTTTGAAGAAATATTGAAGGACAACGAATCGGCGATTCTGATTACACAGCCAATTCGTTTTCGATGAATTTGGATTAACGTATAAGTAATAATACATATTCTTGTTCGATATAATAAATATATATTCTTGTCGCGATATCTTATTACTCATACTTGTTGGGCACGGTTATAATTTCTGCTCCATTTCCAAGCTACTCTCACAACTTATGAATATTAATCATTATTTTTCAACTTTTTTATTGTTTTTAGATTTGTTATATTTTGTTGTTATAATTAAAAGCACGCATTATTTATGAATAAAATAATAATAATTGTGTGTGTGTATGTGTGTGTGTGTGTGTGTGTGTGTGTGTGTGTGTGTGTGTGTGTGTGTGTGTGTGTATTAAAATAATGCAAGTTTGAAAATACTGTGTTGACTTTAATTAGAAAAAAAAAAAAAATCAAATTTGCATTCCATAAAGGAAAATACAATTACAATTACAATTATTAATTTGAATTTAAAATCATTGTAGTATTTTATCAAAATAGATTTATTCATATAATTTTTTTTTTTTAGTAGAATCTCGTCAGATTATTTCACTGGGACATTTATAATGTCTTCAGTCCAGCGTGCATTTGCTCACAAATTAAGCAAACAACATGCTGCTGATGTAAGGCGGCAAATTGCTACTTCTACTTCCTATTCCCGTGATTTATCCAAAAGTGGTAGCAGTATATCAGGATTTTCTTCTACAGTAAGCATACAGTTTTCTTTGGAAAACTAAAACGTGAAAATATTATAACTAATTTTGAAATAAATTATTTAATCATTAAGTAAAATATTTAACCATTATGTAGATGTCATTATGCGAGGTATTAGAACCACTTGATTATGAAGAATTCTTAGGACAACACCAGTCAGTGCTAGATCGTGATCCTTTAAAACCAATACTAGATTTTCCCCCAGGAGATGTTGAATTAAGAGTTGTAAAGAGGAAAATTCGAACAGAGGAGTCAGTAGTACCACATGAATCAATGTAAGAATAAATAATTGAAGCGTTATCAATTATTATATATTATTTAAAATTTGTGTATACAGTAAATGTATAATAATACAGTAAATGTAAAATAAATGTGATAAAATCTATTCTTTATTTTAATTATTTGGCTTTCAGAGATACCGTATCACCTTATGTGAAAAGATGCATTGAAAGTTTTACTTCAGACTGGATCATAATACATCGCAAATATAAAGGGAGAATTTCACCTATTGCCAGAGACAGATTACTTCAGGATACACCTAGACAAGATTTTGAGGTATTTAGTTAGAGATAATGAATTAGTGTGATGTGAGCAGGAATAAAAGTAAATTTATCTCAATTAGGTAGATCAAGAAGATGCAAATGGCTGTGTATCACCGAACGAAGAGGATGATTTATCCAATTCCGGAGATACTCCAAGAGGATCTTGGGCAAGTTTGGATTTGCGACATTCACAACATGATCCTCTTCTGCCGACTTTATTAGATCGCGTTTGCCTTGAAACAATTGATCAAATGAACGAACAAAAAAGACTGGAAGATCGACAGGTAGAATTGTAAAGTGGCAAGTCCTTGTAGGTTTTATTTTGATTAAATATTTATTTTTCAGGAAGCCTTATTTCCTCTTTATGCTCCTCCAACTTCTCCTGATGATGAATGGCAAGAAATTAATGTTGCTCCAGAACCTACAGAGCCTTTTGCTCATAAAATTCTCGTAAAATGTCTGCAATTAAAATTAGAACTAGAAGTAGAGCCAATATTCGCGAGCCTTGCATTGTACGATGCCAGAGAAAAGAAAAAAGTACGATATCTTTTTTTAAGATTAAAATTATAATTTCAAGATCGCATGCTAATTACAAATTGTTAATTACACATTGTTGTTCAGGTATCGGAGAATTTCTACGTCGATATGAATTCAGAGGGGTTAAAAAGAATGCTTGGAGGACACATTGCTTATAGCGATGCAAGTACTTTAGCCAGAAGTTGTGTTTTGAGCATCAGCAAACCCAGTCCTGATTTGTTTCTTGTCGTACGGCTAGAAAAAGTACTGCAAGGTGATATATCGGAATGTGCCGAACCATATTTACGTGAAGATAAAAATAAAGATAAAGTAAGAAAATAAGAAGAGATAATAATGATTCAAAATAATAATTTTTTTATACATTATTGTTTTATTCTTTTTCTTAGGTTAGAGCTGCCGCTGCCGCTGCATGTGAACGCCTTGGTCGTTATAGAATGCCTCTCGCATGGACTGCAATTCATCTGTCTGGTGTAATTGGTGGTGGTGGTGACACGGACAGCACTGGCAGCGCTGGATCCTTAGACAGAAAATCAGGAGGTCTGGAACAGTGGCGAAAGAAAGTGGAACCACCGACGCGACGAGGTTCGCTAGAAAGACGGAGTTCAGACAAAAGACGCAGTTGGTCACCAGACGATTTTGCCAATTGTCTCGATAACTTTAGGTTTGTATAATACTCCATTTTTTACAATGAGCTTTTATGACCAAAGTAACATCTTGATATTCTTACAGGCCTATTACTTTAACAGTTTCGAGCTTTTTCAAACAGGAAAGCGAACGACTTCGCGATGAAGATCTTTATAAACTTTTGGTTGAATTACGAAGACCTGGATCTAACTTAAAACGATTAAAATGTTTACCAGGGATATTGAAATTGGATCTCAGTCCCAGACCTGAAGAGCTGCCGAGGTGTCTCGATCCTGATCTTAGAAGATTAATTCCATATCCGGATGAAAAGAGTCGACCTGTTAAGGAAATACTCGAGTTTCCAAGCGAAGTTGTTTCGCCAGATTTAACATATCGTAATCTCCTTTATCTTTATCCTAAGGTGTATATCAAATAAAATTGTATGATCAATTATTTTTTATTAATTACACGATATTAGAATTATATTCTGTTATTCGTAGGAAGCAAACTTTAGTTCTAGAACTGGCTCAGCTCGCAATATTGCTGTAAGAATTCAGCTTATGGGAGGTGAGCAAGAAGCCGACGCGCTCACAGCTATCTTTGGTAGATCATCATGTCCCGAGATGACGCACGAATATTTCACTTCCGTGTCATATCATAACAAGAATCCAAACTTTTATGATGAAATCAAGATGAGGTTACCCGCAGATTTAAGTGCGAAACATCACTTATTGTTCACTTTTTATCACATTAGTTGTCAGAAGAAAGTGGAACAACCAAATGTCGAAACAGCAGTCGCATATACAGTAAATTTTAATCAATAATTAATAAAACTAGTAGATCAATAATTTGATTGATGTATTGAATATATAAAACTATTTATAGTGGCTACCGCTTTTAAGAGATGGTCATCTCCAATCAGGCGAATTCAGTTTGCCTGCTATGCTGGATCCACCACCTGCAAATTATTCCTATATTGCTCCTGATGTTCTTTTACCAGGCACTCGATGGGTAGATGCTCACCGAGGAGTCTTCACTATCATATTGGAGCCCGTTTCCAGCGTTCATCCGCAAGACAAATATATCGACAGGTAATAATACATTATCTTTTATTCTTGTAAAGTGAATTAAAGAAATGTAATAATTTCCATATTACAGATTTTTATCGTTGTGTGGATTTTTGGAAACCGGTCAAGTTCCGCCTCGTATAGGCGAAGCGGGCATGGAATCAGAATTGAAATCGGCGCTCCTCGAATTAGCGCGCGCCTCGCATTCTGCTTTGGTACGATCTCTTCCTCAATTACTGGATCAATTACTGTGTCTTCTGGTGCGACCGCCAACCTTACCGTCTCAATCATTGAACGTCGCCGCTATCATTTTTGAGGCTTTAGGACTGCTTGTGCGAAATATCACTAATTTACCGGACGGTCAACTGGACGCACATGGAAGACATGCCCTTTTGGCCACTTACATAGCATATCAATGCTCTCTACCGAGCATGACTCACATTGGGAGCGTTGCACGAGCACAGAGCAATCCTGATTTACCCTTGGAAGATCTGGAAATGGAGATCCATTCACGAGGATTGGACAGAACTGCATCGATGCGGCAAGAATCTCCCTCAATCAACAGTCATCCCACCAGAAGACTTCTACATGAGGAACTTGCTTTGCATTGGGTTGTATCCACCGGTCAGGCACGCGAGCTGGCGATAACTCATTCTTGGTTCTTCTTAGAGTTGATAATGCGTTCGATGGTCGTGACTCTGTCCGAAATGGGATCCTTAGAGGCATTGCGAAAATTAAGATTTTCACCACAGTTTTGTGACGACGTCGCTACACTCACCGCCGCGTTAACATCCGAGGTAATGTCTCGTTGCGGCAAGGAAATCCGCGTGGCATCTAATTTAATATCGAGTCTTGGCAATTTTTTGTCTGACTTGTTATCTGTAATGGACAGAGGATTTGTATTGTCACTCGTTCGCGCCGCCTGTTGTTCGCTGTCGGATGCGTCGATGCATATTCCTGATTCGGCAGCATTGTTCGCTCTGAAACTCGATCTCGTGAGAACGGTGTGCTCGCACGAGCACTACGTAGCATTGAATCTTCCCTTCGGCACTGGCTATACATCAGGATCCGCCCCAGCATCACCCAGTCCATCAACCGGCAGCTCAGGCAGTTTGATATCCACTCTCGTGCCCGGGGATAGAGCTCGCTTTTCGGAACTCAGTCAAGAATTCAGGCAGCAGCATTTTCTGGTCGGCATCGTTCTGTCCGATCTGGCAAATACCTTGGAGATACCAAATCCGATGCTACAAAATAAAGCTATCGGAACTGTTCGACATCTTATGAGTTGCCATGACGCTGATTCACGATATTCCGATCCTGCAGCGAAGGCCAGAGTCGCTGCGTTATATTTACCATTACTTAGTATCTTGATGGATGCTTTACCTCAGCTTTACCATTGGGACTCCAAAGATAAAAGCGTTTATCCGGATGAATCCGGATCAATCACGCAATCGGTAGCATTGGCCATTGCAGGCGGAGTATCGGCGGATACTGCGGGCAATCAGTGCCGCGTATCCTTGAGTTCCGAAGCTACTCGACATTTATTAATGTGTACCTTATGGGTGCTCAAGGGATTGGAGCGAACTGCTTTAGCACAATGGTGCTCCGAACTCAGTGCGAGACGCATATTGAGCTTACTGCAAGTATTGAATATAGCCACTGCAGCATTTGAGTACAAAGGCAAAAAAGCACTTAAAAGATTGCCACCTCAAGCAACGGCCACTAGTGATATTAGATCGCGATTGGAAGATGTGATTCTTGGTCAGGGAAGTGCTAGGAGCGAAATGATGTTGCGAAGAAAGGAGAGAGTTACCGGAGATAAATTGAGATGGCGCAAAGATCAAATGCCTTACAGGTATAAATATTATTTAAATTATAATTATAAATGAATATATTTATATAATATGAAGTTATAATTATATAAATATAATTGATTCTTCAAGATCTTGCGAACAACCGGAGGGAAGAGCTGTGGAACAAGACGCCCATATAGAAGGAGCCTTAGCGGCTGAGGCTTCTCTTGTCGTATTAGATACTTTAGAATCTGTAGTTCAAGCTGATGGCGGTGGAGGTATTCACAAATTCTTTATTTCATTATAATTAAATATGACAAGGAAAGATAAATTACATGTTCAAAATTATGTAGGTGCAGTTGTTGGTGCAGTATTGAAAGTGTTATTAAGAGCCCTGGCTAGAAATCAAAGTACATTGGTTCTTCAACACATGTTCAATACACAGCGAGCTCTAGTCTTCAAGTATCATAGTGCATTGTTCGATGAGGAAAGCGAGCGCTGTGGGGATTTGTGTTTAACGCTGCTCACTCGGTGCAGCTCGCCTTTAAGCGCTATTAGAAGTCACGCAGCTGCGAGTTTGTATTTACTGATGCGACAAAATTTCGAAATTGGGAATGTAAGCTGTCATGAGTTATCATATTGTATTGGTAGTCTATGAAGCATTATTTTAATCTTACATTTTTCACAGAATTTTGCGCGCGTCAAGATGCAAGTCACAACATCGTTATCCGCTCTTGTTGGGAGAGGAAGAGCTCCTAGCGAAGGAGCGTTACGTAGAGCCTTGAAAACAGTGTTGGTATATGCTGAGAGAGATACAGAGCTTGCAGACACGAGTTTTCCTGAACAAGTGAAGGATCTACTATTCAATCTTCATATGATTCTCTCTGATACTGTTAAGATGAAGGAATTCCAAGAGGATCCTGAAATGCTCTTGGATCTAATGTATAGGTAAGATTTTTGAATCTTTATTAATGATAATAATTTAATTTGTATTTTTAAAGCATAACGAGCTTTAAATTAAAGAATATATCTAAATTTTCTTTAGAATCGCCAAGGGTTATCAAGGATCACCTGATCTTCGTCTGACTTGGCTCGCAAACATGGCACAGCAGCACATGGAAAGGAAAAATCACACAGAAGCAGCAATGTGTTTAGTGCATAGTGCCGCTCTGGTAGCGGAATATCTTCATTTGTTAGAACCTGGTGGCGGTGGTCGGCCTGTAGGAGCCGTCGCTTTGAATGCTGTGACACCGAATGCTTTAGAAGAAAGTGCTGTCGGCGATGATGTATTAGCTAGGAGGGAAGAAGGACTTTGCTTAGGCCCTGATTTTTCAGAAAGTGGATTAGCAGGTTTATTAGAGCACGCGGCTAGCTCTTTTCATGCAGCTGGAATGTATGAAGCTATTCCTGACGTCTATAGGGTGTTGTTACCTATAGCAGAAGCTGCACACGACTACAAAAAATTAGCTAATATTCACGGGTAAGAAATTATTAGTATATGATAATATATTAGTATATGATATAATAATATATGATAGAGAAAATATCTTTGTATTTCAAATTTACATGATACTTTTTGGGGATTTTTTTTTTTTAGTAAACTTCACGAGGCATATACGCGTGTAGAACAATTGGCCGGCAAACGTGTCTTCGGAACATATTTTAGAGTTGGTTTCTACGGCGCCAGATTCGGTGATCTCGCCGGCGAAGAATTTGTTTACAAAGAACCCACCTTGACGAAACTCCCGGAGATATTCTCGAGACTCGAGAACTTTTATGCCGAAAGATTTGGCGCGGATAATATAGTTATAATAAAGGATTCAAATCCTGTGGATCCTAGCAAGCTGGAACCAGATAAAGCTTATGTACAGATCACTTATGTAGAACCGTATTTTGAAGCACACGAGCTTAGACACAGACCAACAGTTTTCCATCGAAATTTCAATATAAGTGAGTTGATTAAGATAAATATTTCATTTTGCTGTTACAAATAATTTTGAAATTATTTTTATGATGACTTTGTTTTTAGAACGATTTGTTTATGCGACACCTTTTACTCCTGGTGGCAAAGCACATGGCGAGTTACGCGAACAATGCAAACGGAAGACTATATTAACGGTGGCGACACATTTCCCGTATTTGAAAACCAGAATTCGAGTCGTAGCTCGAAAACAGATAGTCCTAAGTCCTATTGAAGTAGCAATTGAAGACATACAAAAGAAGACTGCCGAGGTATCGATTGCTCCTTGACGCTTTATTTTTAATTTTATAAATACATGTAATACATTTTTTGTATATATCTTAATTAGGTGGCCGCTGCGACTATTCAAGAACCACCCGATGCAAAGATGCTGCAAATGGTCCTTCAAGGTTGCATTGGGACGACGGTTAATCAAGGACCTGCTGAAGTAGCGGTCGTATTTCTTTCCGGTTTGCGCGAACAAAATGCGCAACCAAGCAGACTGCAACACAAGCTTCGTTTGTGTTTCAAAGATTTCCAAAAAAAATGTCTCGATGCTTTGCGGCGTAACAAGAATTTGATTGGTCCCGATCAGCGGGATTATCAGCGGGAACTGGAGAGAAATTATCAAAGATTAACTGAGAGATTGGCACCTCTCATTGCTTGGAGGTAAAAAATTTAATTAGAGACACGTTTTTTTTAAGTTTTTCATGTTAAAGAAATTTGTACTACATATAGCGGACCATCTTTAATTAATCAGCAAGCTGTACCATCAACTCCTCCACGCTGGTAAGGAAATGAAACACTGCCATAGAAGCTTACCAAAGACTACAGTATCCAATTATTACATTGTCATTTAGCATATAGAAAATTTTACTTATAATCACTATATATTGTGAAAAATATTCGTATGTTGAATCCTTGCTTTATAATTGAAAAATTATTCCAAATTATTTGTAAAGTAAATATCTATTTAGCCAGAAGATTAGTTATTAAGTGTTATGAATTATATTATTTATTTTAAGTTTGATAAAATTTCGACACACAATTTAAAATGACTACAAATATGGTACATATGTATGTTCATATATAATATATATAAATTCATATTGAATTATTCAAGCATCAAAGATCTTCAACCGTTATGAGCCTTTAATTCGTACATTGTTAGAATGTAACAACGAGTTTCCTTTACATGTAAATGAAGCTTATGGTTATGGACGAAATTAAAAGTAATGAATAATTTAACTGAAAATTAAGTTACAATAGTTACTTAAATGTAATGAAGGTATATTAAATTTATGAAAAATACATTAAATTTCATGTACAGATACACAAATATACTTTTCAGTTATAAATACATTACATTTAATGTAATATCATGAAATTTAATGTACTTATATGAATTTTTAACAGTGTATGTCTTATTGATTGTGTTCTCACATGTATGATCTAATAAATTTCTTATTGTTTATATTATTTATATTATGAATTTTATATACATGTTATGAATTATTAAATAAATTGTTTTTTGTTTATAAATAAGAATAGGATAAGAATAGTATTATAAAATTGCCAGATTTTGTTAATATTAAAAACTTAAACGATTTTATAAAACAAGGATTCAATGTAATTTTTTTATTACAGGGACTTAGATCAACATATTTCGGTCCGAGGCTAAATCCAATTTTGTTTTTTTCGTCCTTTACCGTAACTGTTACCGATTTCGATTCATTTCGATCTTTTTCGATTTCAGTTTTTGGTAATTACACACTTGTAACGATTATATTATCGTTATCATTAAAAAAAACCAAAAAAAGTGGGTACTCGGGCCATAACCGTAATCGGTTTTTCATTCCGAAATGTAATTTCCGAATCTCTGCTTTTTTTACAATTGAAATTTTATACTTATGAATACTTAAGTATTATAATACATTGTGACCGTCACATAGATTTAAATATGGCCGTACTGTATTTAGAATTTGTATTTTTTTATAATTGATAAACGTATTTGTATATATCAAGTAATTTTTCTCTATTTAGTATTTTTGTAAATTTTCTATTTACATACACATGTTTATTTATTAAATTCATTAAAAATGCAATGTTGTGTTAAATATTAAGTGCTTGCATGTATTACACAGTATAACACATTCCCTTCCGTGAAAAAATCAAAGAGATTCTGAAAGTAGATATAAAAAAAATATCCATGTCTCATTTTACCAGATCAAGTTAACATTTTTTATGCAGCCATTTATCGTATTTGATTCATATTGGCTTTTTACAATTGTTTTAAATTATATAATAATTTTTTAAAATAATAATTTTTTAAAATATTTGACATTTTTGCATGTGAAATTATGCAATGAACCCGATACAAAAAAAAATAACTGAGAATTTTTTTTTTTCATATATTTTTCATATATTTTCCAATTTTTGTATAATAATAATAATAATAATAATAATAATAATAATAATAATAATAATAATAATCTTTTCCTTTGAAGCGTTTCTCAATGATCGCTCTTGGTGAAAATGTTCACCATGTTCATCACTGAATTCACCCAAATTTAGAAAAAATCCAAATGATTGTGAAGAAAGTGTATTTTGAACATGTTAATTTTCATTGCATGAAAAACCGAAATTTAGTTAGCAACAATTTTTTTGTAATCGGCTTTTTTATTGCTCAGAAAATTTTCGATAACGGCTACCAAACCAGTAAGTCAGTACCGAGACACGGGTATGCTTTCCTAACATCTACTTTCAAAATCTCTTTGAATTTTTCATGGGAGGAAACCTGTGCTATACAGTATTATAAAAAGACATTTAATACTTAAAAAACGTTAACGACTTGATCTAGTAAAATGCCGAGATATGGATATTTTTTTTATATCTACTTTCAGAATCTCTTTGATTTTTTCATGGGAAGAAAAAAAATCGATTTTTGTCGTACTGTGTTATACATCTAATTGTAAACACGAAAACTCTATATATATATTTCCGTATTAATATATTAGGAAATTAATTTGTTATTATAATTTATATAATTTTTTCGTTGCTATCAATATTTATTTTATTACATCTCAGCAATATATACTCATTCATAAATATAAAATAATGATATTATAGATATGTTTTTTAGGCATTCATGCGCTGTAAGCTTCATTCTGTCTTCTTTCTATATATAATGAGCTATAAAGATAAAATAAAGTTTACAGTGCATAAAAGCGCCTAAAATGAATGCATCCTATATGATTATCTTTATATTTTGTAATATCCTAAGAAACAAATTTACTAAATCTTAATTCATATTTTTTTTCAACAATTATTTACAATAAGTAAATATTTACTAATAAAAATTATAGTTAACTCTTCTTGTACCAAATAAATATATATTTATATCTAATAAATATTTAATTAATATTACTTAAATTAATATTTATTAAAATTTAGTACATTTTTTCAGTGTACATATATTTTTTATTTTATGAATCGAGCGCCGAGTACTTTTATAAGGATGAAAGTAATTTCCTAAAGGATTAGATTATGGTAAATATCTTGATTAAAAATATTTCTCTACTCTATAATTCTTCGATTCTATTAAATATAGAATGATATATAATGCACTCGATTTATAAAACATAAATTTACAATAAGAAATAATTTTCGTATTTTGTATTATGTATAATGTGCACATAAATATGATGATAGGATATATGTATATATATATGTATATATATATATATATATATATATATATATATATATATATATATGAGATGACAATTTATAATCATATGTAAAATAAAAAAAGAATTTCAAAGAATTAAATCATAAATTTCATAAACAAACTGATGTAAGCAAACACAAAATAACAGTGTAAAAATCTTTTATTAATAAGAAAAAATAATATTTATATTAAAATAATATTTTTTTCTTAACAAGATTTTTACACACTGCTATCTTGTATTGGCTTATATCGGCTTGTTCTTGAAATTTATGATTTACATTCATAAGACGGAAACTGTTCATGCGTTCACAGAATCTGTGATCTTAATCTTTCATTTGCATTCTGGGTCTTTTTTGGCACAAGCGAAATTTCACTCTCAAATTTCTCCGAAATAAAGAAGGATAGGAATTCGATTCCGTCTCCTAAAATATCTTGTTAATAGTGGGATCTAATGGATAAGAGATGTTGAAAAATAATTTTGAATTTTTTAACATTTTTTAAAAGTCAAGAAGTAAAAAAAACTTGAATTGAATAAGAAAGAAGATCCAGATTATAAACGAAGGGAATAAAAATATGATCGCAGACAAAGGATTAAGTCTCGAATAAAATGCACGTTTGTATTTCTTGAATAATATTAGAAATATAGATAAATTTTGTATATAGTCAGTTTGTGTTTCAAAGGATAAGAGAGGAAGGAAGTAAGCGAATATCTATCTTCATTCAACAATAGACTTGTCAAATAATCTGTTTATGACAATCCTCTGGATTGTCTTCTTCTGCCTATTTATCATTCACTTCCTTCACTATCCATTTTTTCTCTCTTGTATCATGTTCATCTAACTACTTCATTTTATTGCTATTTAAATGATTAAATGAATTTTCGGATTATCAAGAATTACCTTTGCTTGTTGTCATCTTTGTTTTATTGAAAAGGAAAGATTTATGTAAATTAAATATATATTTCTCTCCTCTTCTCTTTTTTAATTTTTTCAGAAATTTAGATCAGCTAATCTAACAATAAGATTAACTCTATTATCGAGAATACACAAAGAAATTGATTTTTTGTATATATCTGAAATCGGAATTAATTCCCAAAAAATCTATTCTCTTCATCATTATTTCTTATTTTCAAAATGATCAAGTGTAACGATCGAGAATTGGTCTGAAAAAATGATGTTATTCGATCTGCTAAAATTCACGTGCGGAAATAGTAACGATATAGACATAAACGTGGATACATCGAATGTCTTGACTCAGAAGGAACCAGAAGGAGAGAAAAAGAAAGAAAGGAGAGGACTAAAGCAGACCGAATAAAACGTCTTAAAATGTCGTAACGGAGGCGAGAGAGGTATCCATATTGGAGGTTTCAGATAAAAGGTTTACCTTTGAACTCGGATGAGACTTCTCGAAGGATTTTCTCGAAGAAAACTTTGATCACGTTAAGAGATTTCCTTCGGGGTACCGACGAGACCGCGACGCGGAAAAATCCTGTCGAAGTATTCTCTCGCAATGCAGAGTCGTGCGAAGAGGAGGAGAGGAGGAAAGAGAGATACAAGGGAAAACGGCATTGACATTGCGAGAGCGAGGATAGTAACAGTGCAGGATGCTTACAAAAAGTTCGAAATTTTCCCCCATTTCGCGTTTCTCCGGTGGCAGCAGCGGTCCTGTTTATATTGTCCACAGTCCATTTAACTCTTGAATGCGCGGACGATTCTCCTCTATTTCTGGCCCATTTCGCACTCGCACTCCTGTTGCGTGCGTTCTGGCTTTCTCGCTTATTTGGTAATCTATTTTTTTTCTCCCTGCGACCACGACAAATTGCTGTGCTTTTTGTCACAGAAACTACTGTTAATCATTGTTATCCTTTCCCATCGACCTTTTTCCTTCGTCATACACAATAGATAGAACATTGATGCTCGTTCTTAAACCCACTTGGGCGTGTTCGAATTCCCATCCAGGATGTCATGGTTATCCTTTTTTAACATTTGGTAAGCAAGGATAGAAGTGATACTTGGTACTTGGATGGTACTTGGATGGGAATCTGAATGTCACCCTTTAGATAATTTATAATTCGATCAAATTCAAGATAAAATTCTATTTCTAATTTTATGTGTTACATGTCTTTACATTTAACCATATATCCCAGGGTTTGTATTTGTTCAAAACAAATGTTTAAAACATGTTTTAAACACTGTATTGTTTTAAACAAATTTTACATTTAAAACAAACATGTTTAAATCATGTTTTTTTAAAGGAAATGTTAACATAGATTTTAGGTGAATAATATCTATTAGAGTTAAAATCATGTTTTTCTTTAAAAAGAACAAAATATTGTTTTTTTTTTGTTGAAAATATGTTCTCAATGTTTTAAACATATTTTAAACAATATTTAAAAAAATTCTGTTTAAAACATGTTTTAAATAGTATCTACTTTTAAAAAGCTTGTTTAATACATTACATCTGATATTTGTAGGCCATTCTTATTTCAATTAATTTCAAAATCATCTTAAGTAAATTCTTAAGAATCTTAAGAACTTAAGATGCTAATTTGAAATACTCTTCAATTGCGGCCAACGTTCCTACTAACCTTTGATAGTCAAAATATATTTTTGGTCGGCGTTTTAATAATATTTCATTTATCAGTGATATAATTCGTACTCTAATGTACACTGTCTAGAAAATCTATAATATACGTAACATACATTACAGTTTTCAGAGCCGCGATCTGTTTCATGTTCACACTTAAGAATGTTGTCCCTGTTGTTTGTTAAATGTTAAACAAAGACAAATGATATTCATAAGTATTGTGAGCATGAACCGAACCGCGGTGTCCGTGATCCAATATTTTCAGATGATAATGTATCGAAATACTGCCATAAATAATAATTTATATATAAACAAAAATAAGTATATAGATATTATTCGTCTAAAATGTATTAAACATTTTCTTTAAAAAAACATGATTTAAACATTTGTTTTAAACACGTTTAAAATTTGTTTAAAGTTTGTTTAAAACAGTACAGCGTTTTAAATATTTGTTTTAAATACAAATATATTTTAAACATAACAATCCTGATTATATACTTATTTTTGTTTTTGATATGCTACGTTCAATATGCTCAATTTTAGAAAATTCATAGAATTTTTGTAAGAATAGATATACTTTTTACGAAAAAATACGAACTAGGCGTTAGCAGTCCGAAATGATACTTAAATTAGGTTTAACTTCCAAATAAATCCTCCATCTTGAGGATTAACACTAAATTTGAGTGTTATATATTTTCTCATAAAAGACATACACTTACGTACATACACTTTCATATGTATATATATATATATACATATGAATATATATATATATATGTATATATATGTATATGCAGAGTGTCTCATTTTAACTTTGCTAGTCAAATATCTTAAAACCTAGAAATTTTAAGTAAAAAAACTTTTAGGCAAAAAGATTATATAATCTAGAAAGGAATTAAATTCCCTAATAGCAAACTTACGTCAAAATAAGAACAAAATGACATAGTTTGGTTACAAGAATTATGATGAAATTAATTGCTCATAAAAAAAATTTTAAGATTATCGCCATTTTTATAAATGGAATTGTATAATTTTTCCACATAATATTGTTTTAATTATTCTGCACGTAAAATTATTAAAATAGATGTATCGAAAAAATCAACAGTTTACAAGATTTTATTGTAAATTTTATGTTTTATTTTGGGATATTTTGGCAGGTTTTTATTTATTTATTGCATACGCGTGTGTGCGTGCGTATGCATATATAATATGCATTAATATATACATTTATTATATTTTATTATATTATTTATATAATTATATTATATTATTTATATAATTATATACATTTATTATATCTATTATATAATTATCTATATAATTATATTTATTATTATAAATTTCTCTCAATTTATTTCGAGTCTATCCTGAGAAAACTGGAGACATTCGAGAAACATCATGAAAGATTAACGCTTTGCGTTTTATATCATATTCATGAGAATTGAAATCTTCTTTGCATTTGTAATTGCAAAGTTATGTTTCTCGATCTTAAGTTTCGCAAGGTGATTGAATTAGTTTGAAATATTCAAATCGGCCAATAGCGCGCGCGAACGCGTCACTCGCCATATATTAGTTTGTGCATCGATCATATGCAGTGGAAGTTGATTGCATCGAGTGGAACAGGGCTCTAGCCTTTCTGATTTTTATCCGGCGAAAGTATATACATATATCATGCGTGCAAAAAGTCACTACGAAGACTGCCTGGGCGATCTCAAACAAAGAAATTGATCTCGATTGAAGTTAATTGAAATAAACGGTACAATCTCGGTGAAAATTGTAGACGTCGATTATACTCGAGACCTGAATCATCCGGACAACATTCGCGGTAATGTTCGGTTAACAACAACAAACAAATCCTGGCTGCATAATTAATTATTAATTGTATATTTGTTCGCGATTAGCTAGTTATTATTCTTGTAACATAACGATCACATGCGCGCGCTCGCTTTAGATGTTTGACGATTAATGTATCCGAAATCAGGAGATAAAAGAGGCGGAATCCTTTGTGACTTAATTTACAGTGAAATGAGAGTTATTTTGGGATTATAGGGTGCCTCTGAATATACCTGCAGCGTCTTTGGAAATCTGCAATCTTGTGAATTTGTTTCATGTAGTAGTTTCTCATATGTACCTTCCAACCCCGAGGAATTATTCCTCGCTGTTGCAATTACAAATATTGTGCGTATCTAAAGCCGAGCATAATCGTTAAATATATCATCGATATAGCGATAACGAGAAATTAGAGGAATAAATTAGAAACGTCGAAAATACAATGCAAACCCAGTAAATTTTGCGACTTGAGCTCTTCTTTTTTCTCCCCCCTCTTTTTCACTGGAAAAATTTATAACGAACTTTTCAGTTCCTGCGTTGTTCAAAATTAGTGCGACTAGCCCGTGCGGTATTGAAAATACAGGGATATTGCAATAGTCCCGTCGTCTCTCGAGGGACTTCATTCCTGCATTATCTTTCGTATTATACTACAAATTAATAGCATAAAGAACTCGATTAGAGCGGCGGCCGTAATTAACTCGGCTATTTCACTTAGCCGCTCGCTGCTCGCATCGAAATCCCGTTGCTGGCGTATAATTCCTGTAGTTCCCTCGTTCTCTTCCCTTCCCCTCTCCCCCCACATCCCCTCCGCCACACGTGATCCGCGCGCAGCCTCCGGCGCCAGATTCTTGTTCCGGCTTGTTCACACGGAACGGTTCGCCCACCGCGATTATGCCATCGAATCGTTGGAACGAGAATAGAAAGGGGTGAACCTGGTTCAGGAGGGACGCCCGCGCCGGGGATTCCTCTCTGTCTCGTAAAATGATGGTCATATATCCGGTGATGAATTATTTAGCGTTTTACGCGTCGTCCCTAGAGATACACCGCTGCGCGATCGATATACCGTTTGATTACGCACTGCCGAGTGTGCGAAATTAGCAAACTTCCCGGCATGCTCGTCTCTCTCTTCATCCTCTCTTTCTTCCTCTTATTTCCCTCCTCTCTCTTTTCTCTCTCGCGGCGAATACGTTAATTACTTTTCCAACAACGCGACCGACGGAGTAATTTTCTCCGTGTTGTCTTCCGCGCGACGACGAAGAGTTTCTCAGACGGTGTCTGCTCGTTTGCGACTCAACTCGCCCTATCCTCGCAGGTGTCTTTTTCCTTGTACGTGAGTTCGTCTTTGTACACTCGCGTTTCAGCTCCCGTAATCTCGTAAATCGCGTCAGGAGAGCCGCAATGAGCTTTTTCACGGAAACTTCGGCAGATCGTACCCTGGCCGCCCCGCGAGCACCGCGTATACGCAACGCGCTCACCAACGAAGTTTGCCGACTGTAATCCAAGCTTATAATATTAAACCTGCAACGACAAAACTATAGTTCCGTGTTGACATTACGGATTCCCAAAAGTCACGATGATATTTCGCAATCTCAACACCTTAAGCTTTTATCGACGAAATAATCTCAGTTTGTACTGTAAGTCAGTCAAGATTTTTAAAAAATATATAAAAAGTTAAAAAATATATAAAAAGACATATAAAAAATTGGATTACGTTTTTAAGGAATGTTTTTATTTTTTTAAGGAATTTTTGTTTATAAAGATATTCTTAGCAGAACATTTTTTTATAAAAATATTAATTTTTACTACACGAGAAGAGTAATTCTGCTAAAATATTTAAAAATTTAGCTAGATATAAATCTGAAAATAATTTTATTGGAACATCAAAATGATGATGTAGAATGTTCAAACTGATTGCTAGAATGCCGAACGTCAAAACTTTTTGCAGCATTATCGTTATGACGTTATGTTTGAGCATCCTCCCCTACAAAAATTTTAGATAGCAAAATCGTTCTTTCCGAGTAGATTTATTTCATTGGCTGCGTTCCGAGTAGAAAAAACTAATCAGATATATTAAATCCCTACATAGATATATTAAATCCATTTTACACGATCTATAATTCACGATAGAATTCAAAATGTATTTATAATTTTATGTTTCAAATTATAAATACAAATATAGATAAAAAATATTTTTTGTATTACGAGAAATATAATATTGAATGTAGGTTAAATTGTAATTTGTCATTTATATATGGATAAAGTTTATTACTTATTCAATTAGACACTGCTCTATTCATAGCGCTTACATAGATTTTTAATTTTTATTACATCAGTACAATTACGGGTATTTATAATCTGCGCATATTTGATGCATCTTTTATAAAAATAGAGCATTATAAATTCATAATTCTGGTTATTTACATGTCTTCTATTATATTACATAAAATTATGAACAGAATTTTGTCTCGAATTATATCGCGAATTATAGATCGTTTAAAGTTGAGCTTTATAGAATAAATATTTAAGACGATATGCCTTTGTTTGACGTATCTAATGGTATTTAATCGGATCTTATATTTAAGACCATTTTAAATATAGTGTTCATATATCACGAATCAGAGGGTACGTGATATTACAAAAGTACGTTTGAAGCATTTTTTAATTGATCAGTTTAATTGATCAGCAAAATTCTTTCTTCTAATTGGTCCATTTGTAGCGAGATTTTGACTACAGCCAGAGAATCATATTAATTAGCATTAAGACATTACTTAAAATAAGAATCGACTATTAATGCCGGCCTATGATATCTATCTAATTTTTAAAGATTTTGCGGTGCGTTTATTGAGAAAATGAATAGATAGGGATAGATCAGAAAACACAAATATATGCGTAAATAGGAGAGCTCAGGATTCTCGGGTATACATGATCAGCTGATCACCCGTCACGCCGAACGGATTCACGATTTGATATCTTCGAGCGATATCTTCGCTCGAAAATAACGTAATGATTTGAAACGAAGCAAACAGCTGCTGAAAAGTTGAAAAGCCTTCATCTTACAAAATCGCAATTTTTACTTCCCAAGATAATTTTCAAAACATTCAATAAATTATGAATCGTTATCGCGATTATTAGCAAATATTGTATGGAGCAGACTTTCAAAATTTTGTTTAAAATTTGTAATTTTCACTTTGGAGCGCAATTTTGGGGCTCACTTTACAGGCGAAATGCTCCTTATATTTTCGCTCAGATGATCTTGTTTACAAGTAAATGCTCTCCGCCACGGCCCTCTATCGGTGGAGATGTATAATTTTTTACATGTAAAAGATTTCAGAAACAACTTAACCGAAAGGTTTGTAAAACGATTTTATACGAAATGTTTCAGAAATAATTCTACTGAAACATTAAAAATTTATTGTATATGAACATTTTCAGAAACAGCTTAATTGCAAGGTTTGCAATTTTTTTCATATGAAATGTTTCAGAGATAACTTAACTGAAAGTTTTTAAACTCATTGCACGTGAAAAATTTCAGAAACAACTTAACTGAATAATTTATAAAACGAAACATTTCAGAAATAACTCTACTGAAACATTTAAAATTTATTATATGTGAAAGATTTTAGAAACAGCTCAGTTGTGAGGTTTGCAACTTCATTCCATATAAAATATTTCAGAGATAACTCAACTGAGAGTTTCGTAAAATTATGTTCATGTGAACAATTTCAGAAACATTTTTGCTGCAACATTTCATATGACATATTACATAATTCTTTCAGAATTGTTACACATGAAATGTAAAAGATCGAAATGATTTTGGAATCATGCTGAAAGTTTTCTGCAATTATCAGTGCTGGAAGATATATTTTGATACATATAGAAATTAAAAATAATAAAATGTTATTTTTTTAACTGAAAGAATTGCATTATCATTATTTCTTTGATATCTAATAATATATACGTAATTAAAAGATACATTTAAAGTAATAAAGATCATTACATGTTTTCAAAAATTTTGATGTAGGAATATAAAGAATTACGAATTTCTAAAGGAAAAGTTAAATAAAGCAGATTATTTATCAATTAGAGAAGTCTTTATTTAAAAGATACTCCAACTATTTAGCTTTATATATATATATATATATAAATGAAATAATTAACACTTATATAGTATCTACATGAACTATAATTTTTTTAACAAAAAATAATCAATTTTGATATTACTTTGGCGACGAGTAATTCCAAACAGCAAGAATTTCGCATTTTGTTAAAAATTATAGTTTATATTGATAATATATATAATAAATTGGTTATTATAACTCTTAAAATCAAATAATTGCTATATCTTTTAAATAAAGATATTTCTATTAATTAATAGCCAATTTTATTAATTAATTAATAATCTAATAATTAATAAATAATGTTCATTAATTAATAAATATTTGCATTATTTAACTTTTTTTCTTAAAAATTTGCAATTCCTGCATTCCTCTTGTTTGAGAAGCAACCGTGCAGTGCAGTATGTTGACGTATACAATGACCTACAGAATCCGCTAACATCACCTACGATTTTAGGTTTTGATTTAAAACTTTTATTCCTTTTCGTTATAAACGTACATGTATCACCAGGAAAATTCCAAGATGTGACGAGTATTGTCAGTTGTATCAGAAGTTGTATCAAAAGAAAAGCCTCGTATGGCTTACTGGAACACTTAAACTGTATAGTAGTATACCGAGATCGTCTTCTCTTTACTGACATTTCGCGTACGTGAACAGGAAAAACAACAGAGAAAAAAGAAGCTACGATTGTAAAGCTTGCGTCATGTAAGAATTCCCCACGCATTGTGGGGGGGGGCAATAAATAGCGAAATATGAGTAATTCTCAGTGTGGATCATATAGAACATACCTACATGAAGATAATGACTTTTGATATACATGGATTCTTGCTAATGGCGTCAATTTTACTATTCGAGAAAGAAATGCGAATATAAGATTTGCTCATAGCGTTTATCATTTATATTTTAATTCAATGTTAAATTATAGTAGCAACGCGAATCATTTTTCTTAGGATCCGATGGCGTCAGGGGAATTTGAATGATCATCAAATTTCGTCGCGTGATCCTTGCCAGGAATAATGAACGTGATTCTTTAAACGACATAGAAGAGAACGCTAGGGCCGATAATTGATTTTCGATAGACTATTATTCTTGGTATTTCAGAGAAGTGCGGTCGTTCGAGCGATACCTAAATGGTTTCCGATGGAGCGCTTGTTACTTCATTTGCAACGCATGAATACCATCCGCAATTTTTACGATTGTGGAAACGGTGAATAAAGAGCGTAGCGTGAGAAATACGAGCGATTATTACGCGCTCATCTAACGCGAATTAAGCTGTAAAAAAGAATCTTTCTCTCTCTCTCTCTCTCTCNCTCTCTACTCTCTCTCTACTACGTACGTACTACTACTACTACTACTACTACTACTACGTACTACTACTACTACTACTACTACGTACTACTACGTC
>NW_012130084.1:3655308-3674278 GCF_000143395.1 Atta cephalotes
AAAGTAAACGTAACGTACGTACGTTAATTTAACGTTACGTACGTCCTACTACTAACGTACGTAACGTTAAGTACTAGTAAAAGTAAATACTTCTTCTCTCTCTCTCTCTCTCTCTCTCTCTCTCTCTCTCTCTCTCTTTCTTCCCTCTCTTTCTCTTTTTTTTCGTATACAACATATATATAAAACATGTGTAATTGTTTGCTTCAATTATAATTCGCAAGAAATTATTTTCGCCACATTAAAAAGACTATCAATACGAGAGAGAATGATTGTGTATAAAATATATTCTATCATACAATAAATATCTTTGATATCTATAAAAATTTTTTTAATTGAAATATTTATTAATTTCAACATATCAGCATAAGTGATTATATTATTTCTGTTATTTAAAATACCAAAGACATATTAGAATAAACATCTTTAGTATCTCGAGAATAATAACATATTATCTTCATTCTAAAAGTGCACAGCGACGCGCATATAATTAATTTATGGATATATTATTCGCATTTGTATAGACCTTTGTCTCCAAATCTCTATTTGCGAATGATCTCAATATATTGTTTAAAAATATCATCTCTACCTGCGCATTACATAGACATTGAAATGCTGCAATCACGCATCAAGACTACACCCTTTGTCATCGTATAATCATTGCTTCTGCATGCGTTTAAATATTTGTCGTCGAGCGTTTCTCTATCTATGCTTTACACGTATTCGCGGCTACGTGTAAGGAGTACATGCATTCTAAAGGCACACACTGTGGCTAGCGCTGCTTCTACATTTCCAATCGTCTATTTAGTTCGCGGTAGTCTGTTTCAATTATACGCTCGAGGAAATTTTGTGATTTTCTTCAAACAAATTCCCTCTTGCGAATTTGTAATAGCATCGATATAGAGTGGATAGTTAATGCCTGTATCGTGTTTTATTGAATCGCCTGTTTCTGCGGTTAATTCGTCGAGCTTCATAATGATGAAATCGATTCTCATATCGCAATTATTTTATCCGATGATTCAGTAGGAAGGTTGGAAACTAGCCTGATTAGACAACGAAGTGGTGCGTCGCGATCTTGCCCTAATGACGAAATTGAGAAATTATACGGGAACGGTAGCTAACTCGATTTAGGGCATCCGTTGTATGGGGCGCTTCGTTAACCCCGACGACGCATCGACTTCTCAGGAATTAGGGTAGTTACGTACAGCGCATCTTCAAGGCTGCTTTTACACCTATACGAGCAGCCACCATAGAGGTTCTCTCTTTTCATGTAATATACTGTGTCTGCATCTCTGAGAAGAGACATTGAATCGTCGCATCGCGTCGCGTCGGAGACACCCCCGCCGCTTTTGAGAATTTAATCATACAGTTCGAGTAACGCGCGCCACCCCGAGAAACGTCTCGAAATCCTCAATTTGTGTTCAGGAAATTGCAAGCGAAGGAGAATACCAGATTTAATTCTTTTAACATACGGAGAAATTGAGGACAAAGGATGGAGAAGTTTTTCGTGAGTTGGGAGAAAAGTCTAATGTCGCAAATATATATTTAAACGCTTATTCGCTATAAAAAAAAATTTGTTTGCTTATTAGTATTCGTGCATCGTGTCCCTTCATAAGACTTGATCTATATTACTGTATAGCCTCAGGGTATCTCTCTTTGGGAATTTTCGCAAATATATTCGAACCGCAGCTCATGATAACTAATATTTATCAGCGGATTCCCTTTTCGCGCGCAAGCAAGGACGAAATTCTCTTTTCCGCGGTACGACGCGTCGGCTGGGAGCTCAGC
This sequence comes from Atta cephalotes, assembly GCF_000143395.1. Taxonomy (NCBI): domain Eukaryota; kingdom Metazoa; phylum Arthropoda; class Insecta; order Hymenoptera; family Formicidae; genus Atta; species Atta cephalotes. Next base: position 3,657,094 of record NW_012130084.1, read on the forward strand.
TGTAAATAAATGAAGGTGACCTTAAAGGTCGCACTTCTACAAGATGTTTGCAGGTACTTTTTTTCTTTTGCAAACGAGAGAAGACGCGCTTAGCTTCGTTTTCCTCGTTAATCCTTGTGCGAAAGTCCGCGGCGAGGGAACGAGCCTCTCGCTTGCCTTCCTTTGCGTGTTTGTCCGCTCTTATTAATTTACAAAGGCGTTGGAAACTGGCGAGAGAAGCGAAGACGCCAGCGAAGGCAGTAGGGACGAGGGATGTTAAATAAATATCCACAGAGACGAAGACGAAACTCGGGATATCTAAGCACCAGCCATCGCTAGCCAAAGTACCAAGTGGAGCGGTATAAGACCGTGTTTAATTTATTTCGACTACCAAGGAACCGGGCATTAAATTTCTACCATTTTCTCCTTTCGCCTATCTTATTTGTCTTACATTCGTCACCAGACGAGACGACATTTCTCGCTCGTGAAAGGTCTGTGAAGCCGCGCCATCCACCGCACCGTCCGACTTTCTTTTTCCATCCATATTCTCCCGACGCCAAGAGACAAGACACTAAATGTCATAATTAATCTGATCCCATTAGAATTTAGTAGCTGGCGATTAATTCCGAAACACCTTGATTTGTCATCCGTCTAAACGAACCATGCGGGAAAAGTATTTTCGTAGATTAAAAGTCGCTTAATGCCAATTTGCGGAAATTATAAAAAATCGTTTAACGTCGTTAGTAACCAAATTGATGTTCATGAAACAGAAATCAGTTAATGCAATCGGAGAGGATACTCGCAATTTGTAATAAACGCTAAGTAGTAATCCCATAGTCGTCCCATTTCATCGTCTCACTTTTCACCGCGATGTGATGCATGGAATATTTGCGATCTATTGATTGCTTCAATATTCAGGAAATCAGTAGTCTGAATGGTATCAGTTTGGACTGGTTGTTTCATGTAAAATTAGTATTCCACTTGCGCTGTACGAGTCAGTCTGCCACGGACGACGTTTGATTTCTTTCGAAAAATTCACACGGCTGCAGATTGACGACTACAATTTTTCAATGCTCGGCTGTGAGGATATACGTTCTATCGCACGTACAAACAGGATCGGATTAAGGTACGAGCTAGTCGAAAAATCGCGAAGGAGATCAATTGAAGGGATATACCAAAACAGAAATAGAATCATTGCACTACACAAGCGAAGCACTTTGCTCATCTAATTTCAAGATTTTATCTTTTTTTACGTTACGTTGAAATACAAATATGTGTTTTTGAACGGTTTGCTATCGTAAAATATCAATGACATTAAACAGAGCAGTTTAGAATTTTGAATTTTAATATGTTTAATCTTTTAACAGAAAGAATGAAATAATTCATTTAAAAAATGTGAGCACATTCGGCGCGTTTTTGTTGATAAAATTAGATGATAAGATTAATCATGAAGTAACCATGAACGAATCGTGATACGAAATACAAACTGAAAAGTACCTTTCAGACTAAAACACGTACGTGACGAGACTGGGACTTATTGATACTACGAAAAGATGAATTCGTCTTCCCGTCTACTCAATTTTTTGTCGATGTCACCAAGTTCAATTTAAGGCATAAATTTTCCTCCTTTAGTCGCCTAACATCTTAAGTAGGGAATACGTGTCTTGAGCACGATCTACGAGAACACTCACGAAACTTCGTAATTAACTTTATTCTTAATAAGATTTACTTTTTTTTCTTATCGTCCGGATATAAACACAAGTCGTTTCATGATGAAAATTTTCTCTATCTAATGGTTAAAAACACCGGCTATCGCAAAGCTGTCTCATTTTTCACGGAGTTACGTATATAGATATAGGAGGCGGGATTTCTTGTTCTCTCCCGATCCCTCCATTCGCTGTCGATCTTTCTTTCACTCTTCCATTTTTTGTTTCTCAACATTGCGCTCGCACTTCGAATTCGTCGTTCTTCACCGTCTCTGTCACTCCTGCTGTTTCCGCGACCTCTTATCGTAGTGTCGCTTCCTGCACATACATACCTATGTATCCTACGATGCTGCTTCTATCGCATTAAGCTATGCCCTTCCGCGCTCTTTGTCCGTTTATGCACCCTGCTGATTCGTGCTGCTAACCGGATTCGCATACGTCTGAATTTATCTTCTTTGGCAGATGTCTCTATCCTTGCATATGCACTAGCCATCGTAAACGCTCTCCCTTTATCAAATGCATACTTTTCGCGAGAGAATCTGCAATGTCATGTCGTATTTTAGTGATAGACTTTCTGCAGTTGTTATGTATGAAAAATTGTGAGAAATCAACGAAATCTATGAAATCGGCGAAGAAATAATGGTTAACAGTTAAAACAAATTCTACTAAAATTGATATCGTTCTCTTACTTTAAAAGTGTACAACTAAAAAAATTAAGTTTACTAGAAAAGGAGAAAAACTATTCTTCAGCTTAATAAAAAATTGTTAACTAATTAAAAAGAATATATTCGTGAAAAATGTAAAAAAGCTCTTCAGAGCCTACATCAGCTGTTCGGATTTTATATTATTATTATAAGTTAATATTTTTAATAATCATTGGACTATTTTTGATAATCATTGGGCTTACATAGCTAATTTGACATTTGGACATTTAAAGAAGAACGGACTAAATTGTCGGGAATTATCAACTTGGAATTTGCGTTATTTGGATTTATACATTATAAGGGATAAGGACTCGAATTGAAGAATCGAAACGTATACTTTATTCGTTTTGTTACATTCACACGAAAATAAAGAATTTTCTGTGCATTCGAACAGCTGATTTAGGTTCTAGGCTTTTTTACATTTTTCACTGAAAGATTCTTTCGAACCTCATTTTATATATTTATTAGAATATATTCAATCTTAGAAACATAATCACGAGAGGTAATAAGTAATAGCTAAAATATTATTCTAGTTTAAATTTGATTTTATTTGATTTTATACGATTTCATCTGATGACAAATAATTTTCTTTACTGTATATGAAGTCTGTCACTGTATATGAAGTATAGGTAAAATAAATGATTTTATCTAATATTACACAATTATTAATTTCTCAAATATATGTTGCATATACATGTATTATAATCACCGGGATTTCAAATGAATTTTATATAATGATTTCGAAATCTCTGTCCCACAATTATATTAATAAGTGGTTACCTGCTCGTATAATCAAATATCATTTTTATAACCCTCAAAAAAATCACTCTTTTTAAATTATAATAATTTTGATATTTTACAATATTGTAATAAATCTGAAATAATTCATCATAAGTGACATCTGTCTAAACATCATCAACAGTGTATAATATTTATAATATTTATCTCGATCAATTAAAATGATTAAATTCAAAATAAATAATTTCTTCTTTAAACTTTGATCACCAAAACTGCTTTAACTTTAAATATTCTCTATAGAAATCTCTTTTTTATAAAAGAAAATGATGCATTTAAATTGTGTTAATTTTATAGAAGGTATTATGATCTCTTTGAAAATTTTAAGAATGACATAAATGCATGACAACTATGAAGTTAATTTATTATACTTTTGATGACTGATACAATAATTTTTAAACATTATGTATGTATACACACACACACACACACACACACACACACACACACTCGCATTATGCGAGAGATTTATTATTTTATCGTTTTATCATTAATTATTAAACACCTTGTATATCTTCTGAAATGTTTTCTTAGATATGTCTTTTATATAAGCTGCCGTAATCCATTGTGATTCGGAGCGCACTCGAGCGCACTGAAATTCATTCGCGTACAATAACATTTTCGTGAACGCATACCTTATGCACAACGAAAAACAGTACATAGTACAAATTAGCCAAAAATGCTTTAGACATCGACAGTTCGCTTAGTTAACTTAAATAGAATATTTTGGATCCCAATTACTCTTCGCTATATGAGTCGATTATTTTACTGCCAAGAAGTGAATGGTCCATTTTGAATAGTTACTGCAATAAATTTAACACACATTAAAGATAAAAAATAGAAACAAATAGAATTTTTTAAATTTTAACACTAAATAATTCCCGAACGGGTCAACGTATCAACCTCCACATTGAACCAAAAACTTTCTTTTTTATGCTTTTTCGAATGATATGCTACAATAGGGGGGCTTCCATTTGAAATTTTTAAATTGGAGCCACCCTGGCGCATCCCCTCCCTGATTCAATTAAAAGAGTAGCTCCTCGAACACGTATTTTACCTGGTTTTTCAGAATTTCGTTTCCAAAATATAGAGTAACAGACTTTATAAATACCCTGTATAACTCATATTCGCACATAGTAACTATGTGAAAATTGCATTTATTTTTAAATTGTGTTACTTTAAAGTAAAATAACGATTTACGATTTTTGTGGAAGATTAAACAATTTAACATTTTGTTACAAAAACAACGGAAGAGTTAAATCCGTAAAGAAGCGATTACAGCTAATTGCAGCTTCGTATTTTGTTACGATCCATCTTTACGATCGTGAGATTATATTTACGACGAATATTTGCAAAACGGGTGTTGCGTTGCCCATTGTCCGTGTATGTAACGGACAACAGAAAATCCCTTGAAGAGCCAGACAAGCCAACGACGGATATTTGCGCCGGGTTTACGAGGCGTTTTATTGCGACAGTTTGCACAAGGAAAAAAAGTGATGAGCACGCAGAGGTCACCGCTTTAGCGCGATAAATTGGCAGGTGATAACACGGGACGTCACTGATGCCCGCGGGGAAAAAACTTTCTTCTCTGCAGCTTTAGAGAAGTCTCGACACGTCGCGGAAATATCAGGCAGCGAGAAGTCCTGCTCACAAACGTCATACTCACGAGGTTTTTTTTTATTTTATCACGGTATCTGTGATATGATCTCGAAAAAGATATAGTAGCATGCAACTATAATGACTCCAACTATACAAGTTTTTATATATAGAATATATAGTTGAATAAATTATATATTGCAATAATTATAAAATTTAGATACAGATCTGAAAATAATTTTATTGGATTATCAAAATAATTACATAGGAATCTGAAGCATAATGAACAATGTTGCAAAAAAATTTGGCATTCTAACAACTAGTTTAAGCGTTTTGCATAATTATTTTGATGGTTCAACAAAATTATTTTTAAATCTATATATTTATATAGTTAAATTTTTAGCAAAACTGTCCTTTCTATGCACATTAATTTTATATACAGTGAGTGCAAAAAGTATGCCTACAGAAAAAGTATATATTTTAAAAAATTTTATTTTTAAAAGTAAATATTATCCAGTCAGAATAAGTCATCAAATTGATGTCGAATCGATATCGATACGATGATTTCAACACCAATTCGACGTCGATTCGACGTTTAATTAAAAATTTATTCATAAATAATAAAATACTGTATGTTTATTAAAATTATATATATCAAAAAGATGTGTATTAATTGCAGAAAATATATCATCTAAAAAATAAACGAAAATTAAAAATTCTATTGTTTGGATGCTCAAAAAATATTCGTACAGTCGAGAAATTTAGTTTCTAAATTCAGGAATACATGCGAAGCTCGTTTGTTTATGTTAGAACAGAATATATTTATTGTATAAACAGGTTAATTAATGTTTATTTTTTACAAATGAGACTTTTTTTATAAAAAAATTTCCTTGTACGAATACTTTTTGTTCTCACTGTATAAAACTCATATAGTTATATCATTTTTGTAGTTGCTACCATTATATCATCTTCTCTGTGCGAACTACATTCGTATTATATCCAATTTGAAATATTTTTAATTATTTCTAATTTAAAAAGCATTTTTAATTATTTTTAATTATTTCTATAGATTACCATTGCTTTTACTAAAAAAATATGTCGTTAATTTAATTAAACAATTTAACTTAATAAAATAATAAATTTAGTTTATACGTTAATGAACATTGAAACTATACTTTGAAACTAATCATGGAAATAGATTGATTTACATTTTGACACATATAGATGTTAAAAATAATAAAATATTATTTAATTGAGGGAATTAGATTATTATATTGCTTAATTCCTTCATATTTAATGCCTATTGTATAATATAACACTGAACACGATAAGCGATGATTGGAATGGCGAGCGATATCCAATAAGAGTTCTGTCTTATAACGTCACATATGAAAAAGCAGAACTTTTATTAAGACATTGCTCGCTGATCGCTCATCCAGCGATCGTATCCAGTATGCAAGTGCCATAACAGTGTAGGATCTATTCCGCGACGATTATTTCATTAGGTGTATAAAATTCTAATCGTTATCGCCAGGAGAAATGTATCTCGATAGTGTAGAACGCGAATGCTTTGGATAGTCACTGGTGAAGGAAGGAGAAACATACGTGGTGGAGCCGTGTAAATTCAATTTTGTCGGCAGTGGTATATCAACCCTCCCGTGACAATTCGCAACATATAACGTCACAAATTCCCGATACCACATGGTGACAACGCGCATGACTTCCTTTTTTTTTCCACAACGAACGCGATGGACGATGGCGGTCCATTGTTTCGGGGCGACGCGGACGCGGGGAAAAAAGTGCTCGATGGACAGAATGGTTCTTCCGTGTAATTACGCGTACACACGTAATTTACCGAGAGGAGGGAGGTAGCTTTGTGCATCGTGTAACTTTGTTTAGTTATTCACCAAGTTTTCGCGAATTATAAACGTGCGCATTTGCACCATTTACTGACGAGCCGCTTGGAAGAGCCCGTTATAAAGAATGGACCTTGTTACGTCTCGTTAAGAAGTTTCGCGGAAGTTTCACCGCATACGCCGATCGTTCCTTAATAACCGCGAGATGAGTTTACAGTGTACAAGCAACCGGATGGGAAGGAAGAAGCAACAGCAACCGCCATACTACGTTATCGAAGCTAATTTATAATAAATATTAACCTACTCGCGGCTGCTCATCTTTCATCACGGAGATGTTCATCGTTCTCCCGGGGAAATCGTGATCGATCATGCGTTAGCATTATGCATTCGTACTTTATAATACACGCTGTTAAATGTCTGATTTACGAGAGAATGTTAATTATACTGCATATTGATGTAATGTATTTGTACGGAGGAAAAAATCTCGCGAAGCTTGAAATTGCATTTGTTTCGAATAGCCACGAATAAATACAGGTCCGACGGACGCGGACGGGCGGATGTGAAATTTTAATAATGTTGGCCGTTATTGTCAATGCGGGAGAACTTTTATCAGAGCTTAAAAATACCGATCTGCCGATATTTCCATACAAGCGCGAGTTTATACAGCCGATGCATGTTTTTTCTACGCGGCGAACATCTCGCGGGAATACGTGCGCTGTTGAAATCAATTGGCGCAATTCGTATTCCGACTTGCAAAATTTCAACCGGGGGCGCAGCGCGGCGGGGAGACAATCCGTGCCGCAACGAGGGACGCCGCAATGAAGGTTCCAATGAAGGCCTCCATTGCAATTACGATTTATATTTCCCGTTATGCGCGACTAATGGTTCGGAATGCGAAATAATGCGCGACTTGCCGGGAGAACGTTGGGTCCCCTTATAATATGTGCGTACAGCGCTTTGTGTTGACCTCTATCTTCTGAATCAATCGAAGCCAGCGAGCCGCGTGCATCGAGCACCGATGGTCAATCGGCGATATTCCCTGAATATCGCTCGGAAATCGACCACGCATTTCACGCCCACGGTTTTGCACGCGTCGCGTCTCCGCCTGTCCGTGTGCACGCGTATTTCGAGAGGACGGAAAACGGGCGCGCAACGTTTCGCATGAACGCATCCATGACGGATGGATATATTGGCGCTATACATATATATAATAATAATACGCATATTATCCTTAGAAGAGGATCCTCGGAAGAGGAGAAATATTTTATCTTAAAACCGAGCTTTCTGTTGCCGCTGTTATTTATATACATATATCTCCGTTATTTGATTTTTATCGCATATTAATTAGAAATTTTTGAAAATAAGTCAATTTTTATTTAAATTGAGATTCAGAGAATTGGAAGGATACATAATTTTCTTCAAAAATGCACTATTAATGAAGCATTTCTTTCTTAGATATTTATACAGGGTTTACAAAACTGTTATATAAAACAATGGCACAAAACAGTGATTCTTAAATATCATGCTCTGGAAAAATATATTCAGTAATGAATAACATGAGATAAATTTGATGAACTATTGGGAATTACAAATGTTATCGCATTAATAATATATGCGATTAATAATATATGCGATTAATATCTATATTATCGTCGTGTAATATATTTAGCATATCTATTACGAGTCTGCTTTTATAAATTGCGTACACTTTTTAACAATAAAGTTAAGTAATCTTTTTAGATTACACAATTTGTTATTTCATAACATTTTAAACATACAATATTATAAAATTAAAAAATGGCATTTCCTACATTCACGTATTTATTCTGTAATAAAATTAAAAAATTATAAATTTGTTAATATGTTATAAAATAACAGGTAAAATGACAAAAAATGTAAAATAATAAGTTGTTATTTTATAATTTTCTATCATTTTACTCTCTAAATCTGAATCAGTGGATAATCATTGATATCAGTGCCAAATATACCACTGCTCAATCAATAAATGAAATGTGAGATCTCTAACCTATGCTAGCTGATCTTTATTAACTGTGCTCTAATTAATCTTGTTTTAGTGCATAAATTCAATGAATATGGTATTGGAAAATTGAAATTAACATGCAAATATCAGTATTTTAGTACAATGCTCAAACATTCTTTCTTTTTTAGTTGAACTGCACAGTTGAAGTGCCAAGTATACCACTGAGTAATTAGTGACTATCCATTGATTCAGATTTAGAGAGTACGAAACTTTTTAATTATAAAGAATCTCTCGAAGAATCCTATATATTTTATGTACCAAAATGCTCATTTTTTTTCAGAAACAATATAATGTTCAAAATTATTTTTTTTTCTAAATAAATTTTTTTTTAAATTGATATGTTGCACTCACATAATGTACGAGACAATGAGACATTTTTTACATGATTTTAATTTACTTTTAGTACTTATACAGTTGTAAAATAAAAAATTTTTTTTTCAAATTTTCCAAAAGTCAAATTCTTTTATTTAGGTGGTTTTTGAAATGACTGATTCATATGATATGATTTCACGTATGTTGTATGTTTCGTTTGTGCGTATCCGAATGGGTAAATACGAAATATTATATAATATAATATTAAATAGCGTTGAATTAATATCGTGTTAGGGAATAATGCGGCGGCGTTGCAGATGATGAGGCGAATTTGACGAACTACGGGGAACTACAAATGTTATCGCATTAATAATATATGCGATTAATATATTATCGTCGTGTAACATATTATGACTGTAACGCATTATCGTTACCATATGTGTGGACATTACCATTTATTATTTACCCATTACATTTTATTCGGTGTCACGCGCAGACCGCTCGACGTTAAATTTTATCACATGCATATTATATGAGGGATTGGGTTAGGGTCCTATTATATTTTCCAATATCGTGCACTATACGCCGCTTAATTGAACGCGCGCGCTGCTTTACACAGAGCTCCCGAAAGCGTCACTATATGCATTAAATTCCATTGGCCGGACGGATCGTTCAGTATTTGACGATTAACTTTGGTGATACAGAGGATGCAATTACTCATTACCTAATTTACGACGCCCGTAATCTCGTCCGCGATTAACGATTTCCCCGATCGGAAATAATGGAGAATTTATGGATCCGCTTCATTCGTGATATGATCGTTGGGATTTGTAATCAGTTTATCGATTTTATCGTTAATTTCCTACACATCTTTATTGATCTTATACATGCGTATCATATAATCATTTTCCTTCTATTTCTATTTCCTCACCCTTGTTTATTCACGCTTTTCCCCGACCGACAGGTCTCACTCGTTTCCCATCTAGATACACTTTCGACAAAGTTACTGCCGTCCATTACCCAGGACGATCCTTTATGGCTGTTATTTACGATTATTATTATTGCAAGGTGCATGGCTACCGGTGTTGCATGGTGGCCGCACATAGAGAAACTATTCTTACAGAAAAGAAAGCGGGTGGAACATTACGTTACGAAAGCCGCAACTTCTCGCGCGTCTTTCCTCGAGGTAATTTACAATTTGGTCAAATTGCACCGTTGCAGATAGCACGAAGGTTCCGCTTTAATTATTTTCGGTTTCCATGTTGATTTCAATGGTTTATTTATTCTTAACTCTAATCGCAATTATCCATTTTGTCATAGGAACAAGATACATTGGATATAATTCTAATTTAATTGATAATAATTTTTATAAAAGTAAACATATCGTAACAAACTTTTTTTCAATCAAAATGCTAGACATTAAGAAACCTGTTAAATTCATAATGTCAAGTTATATCCAAGTTATTTTTAATTAGGTCGCGCGTCATTGGTTCTATTCAATATACTGTTAATCAAATTAAGAATAATAAAGTCAAATAATATTCAAGAAAATATATTAAAGACTTAGTTTATTATTAATTTAGTTAATTTTTTATTAAGTTAACATAATATTTATGTTAACATACGTTAACATAAAAATTTATTATCTTGAAATTAAACAATTCCACTACAGAAATGGATTGATTTAGATTTTGACAAACATAAAAGATTTAAAAATAAACAAAATGTTTTTTAATTCAAGGATTATCATTGCTTCTTTGATATCTAACAAGCAAATACATATATTTTTATTAATAAAAAAGTTATAATAGGAAAAAAAAGGAAAATAAATTTTTTCCAAAGATTTGTATATTTAAAAAAAAATTAAAATAAAAGGTTTTTTTAAGTGTTTTAAAAATTAGAAATTTTGAATTTTAAGAAAGAAATATAATCAAACGGTTTAAAAAATGTACGAAATATATATAATATATGGATACAGTATACCTATTACGAACTTTCAATCGTTACTTAAAGATCATTCGCTGATCAACGCTGTCTTTTATTTACCAAAGAAGAACGTCCTATAATATACGTTCAAACCTACCAAATGAATTAACTATTTTCAAAACTATAGAAACTATATAACCTTAAAAAAAATTATCTAGATATACCATATCCATTGTGTTCTTTTACATGGAAAAAATTATTTTTCTGAAATATCTAAAAATTTATATAGATACAGATTTGAAAATAATTTTATTGGACCATCAAAATAAATATGTAAGAAATTCAAACATAAAATTAAGCAAAGCTGCAAAAAATTTTGACTAGCGATGAGCTTAAATGCTCTATATAATTATTTCGCTGATTTCAACAAAATTATTTTCAGATTTATTTCTAGCTAAAATTTTAAATACTTTGGCAAAATGATTCTTTTCATATGACAGTGTAGTATGACAATTAGTTATAATCGCGAGCACACGTGTATGTATGTGTGTGTGTGTATATATGTACAAATACGTAAATATCTCTCTAATCTCTCATGTCAACGAATTAAATAGCCGTTGTCAAGTAAGTTAACACCCCAGTGTTGTGTCGATATTGACCCGGTGCTACGAAGCGTGTGGAAAATTAACAGACCTTCTATGTGGCATTTATCGTCTGGTAAAATTGGCTTTTTGTTTACGCAACACAGCTAGCTTTGACTCGTGACACTATCGCGGCTTGTTAAAGCTGACGACACACAAAACGAGTCATCGACATGGACGGATTTAATACAAAAAACAAATGTCATATACATCTTCATACATGCCTGTATTTTATTTTTATATTTTTTATTTTCATGGGGAGGACATAGAGTACCATCGTTTTTTTTCTTTTCGAAGGCAACTCGGCGTTATGTTTTCTAGTTTCGACGTGGCCCTTTTTTCTGTTCATATATATAACCAAACATCCCTCATTCTCAGAAAATTACACGGCAAGCTCGCTATAAGTCGCACGATCGCTATCGCCGAATATGCGTGCGTATCCCCCTTGTAATTCGCTTAATAGCGGCGAGGTCTATCAGTAAATCATTATTTTAGGCAGGTAGATATCACGCGCGTAGGTAGGTATGATCCCTCGTGAACTCGATATACCTCGCGTGTGTTATAAATAAGACAATGAGCGGTCGACACGATTAACCAGAGGAAGGGGTATATGGGAAAAGAAAAGGGCTAAATGGGATTTGGAAAGACGATGTGTGAGAGAGAGAGAGAGAGAGAGAGAGACTCACGTATGAATAATAAATATTGTAAATGGAAATGTAGCTACCTACCTTTTTCTGACTGCTGCGGCGCGGGCAGCTGAACACGCACGCACGCCTGCATACGCATGCACACGCGTGGTCATGCAATGTCTCTTTCGCTCGCGCCATTGTTGCGCCGTGCTATTGTTCCGTCGTTACTATATCTGTTCCACTGTTGTTATGTTACCTACGATCGAGAGTCAACGTGTCCTCATCGCATCGTGTTTCGATTGTTTTTTCTCTTGTGCATACAATTGTACGTACGCACATCGTCTGCCAATCGGCGTTGAGATCGTTGTTCCGTCCGCGATCGAAAACGTCAGTCGCAAGCACTCACGCACGCAACCAGTAAAATTTCACGCGATATCGCCATTTTTTTCATTCATCCCCCGTGGCCGTCGAGTCGCGTCGGTCGTGATTTCGGCCCACCGCATATTCTCGATTCAGCAGTTTTGATAAGTGAATTATGAACGCGCCGTGGCAATTCTCACTCGAAAAATGGCTTCTTCCGGCCATCCGGCGCGGTAATGGAAAGGTAACCATGACGGGACAGCGATAGGGAGGATCATAATAGCGATAACAGTTACGTAGCGCTCGGGGATGAACGATGCGAGCATTTGCATGGTAAACGCGGCCGAATCTCGACAATTAATTTCTCTGCGGAGAAATATTAATATACTTGACACAGCTAACATACGCGGTCTATGGTCAACCTTTTATTTACGAAAACGCACGTCTTAATTTTTATCATAAATATACTTGGATATTTTTATTACTTCACTAAACGTATATATTGAGAAAAAAAGACGGTTGCAATTATCATGATTTGATTATAATTTATAGAATCAACTATATTATATTGTTTTAGTACCACTTTAATTTTCTGATTTTTTAATTATTATTTTGTATTATTTATATGTATATTATTTTTTATTTACAATGAGATATCAGCTTTATTTTTTTGTCATTATACTGTATTTTAATTTTCAATTTTTTTTATTTGTAGGTTGTGTTTAAGTTTAGATTTATTACAAGCAGCATTATTATTGATTCTTCATCTTTTAACTGCGTATCTTCGTTTGGAGCCTTTTATTTTACTGTTGTTCAATTTTTTCTTTAAATTGTACCAATGAAACTGTATCAATGAAATTATTATTAATTAGAAATATAATTATTATTTCTATATATATATAATATTGTAATATTAATAACTATAAAAATAGAGCATTATTAATTTCGCCTACAATATCGTGTGAGACTCATGGTAAGGATCGGGCCAAACATGATATCACAGATGAGAACCGTGGTACGTCGATTGGACCAAATGTAAACAACGCGTGCTAGGCTATTGATTATGGCACATGCCATGCGAACTTAAATCAGAGGGCAAGAGGTTAATTATTATGGTTATTTTACCATGTAATTATATAGTTACAAACATCAAACGCTTTTTTTCATAATTAATATATGGAGATAAATAGTCGTTGGATTCTTGATAATATACATATTTGGCATTCGAATATCTCTTACAAAGAAATATGAGTATAGTGGCTTATGTTGATAGCTTGGAATTATTATATATCTTATTGTAAAAAATTATATATCTTATTGCTCTCTTTTATGATTTATCCCTTAGCTTTGTACATTTCTCTATCTATCGCGGCGTGAGGTTTCAAGGAATCTTATCGATGCCCCCCATAGAGTTGTTTATCTTCTTGAAGAAACCGAGTGAAGATAGTGAAATGATCTCGAGAAAGGCATAAAGGCAATGTAAAAACGCGCGCGCTCGTATGTAAACAGTAACGTTTGCGATGATGGCGATGGTGATGATGAGGATGTCTACGAGGGAATAACCAAAATGGAAAAGGGACAGCTTTAGGGGAGATGCGGCGAGATCGGTGGTTGGTAAAGAGGGTTAGGTGGCGGATGGTTTCGCCGCGAAGGTCGACGATGGGAAGTCCTGGAGAACAACGCCCCGGGGAATCGTTTTCTAGGGAAAGCTTTGAGAGCTTACCGCGTTCTCAGATTTCAAACGTTGGTGCGACTTTGATTCAATCGAAACGTACGTGTAATTTTGATTCGATCAGTGTGCTCGAAACACGTAAGAAATTAAAGATTTCGCGGGAAATATCGTTTTTCTATCTAAGGATCAAGTTGAATGAGATTTATAGTCGTTGTTTTATAATTATATTCACACAGTTTTCTTTTTTCTTTACTAATTAATTGATTATAATAAAAATCGTTATATATTTAAATTTTTATATAATTAGTATATGCTTAAATTTATAATACACTATATATATTTTTACACCATTACATATTAAAGAAGCGACGATAATCCGATTTTTTTAATTAAAAATAACATTTTGTATGTCAAAACGTAAATTAATTTATTTTTGTAATTTGCTTCAAATTAAACATCTGTAACGTGCGCACTTAGTATACATGATAAACTAAAGAGTTAAATTTGATACATTTTTTAAAATTAAATTGTTAAACGATACATTATAGGACTGCATACATGATAACACAAACTATAGAAATCAATGCCTTAAATGGTCTAGCTGAATCTTAAATGCTTGTACGATTCTGTATGAATTATATACTACGTATGTAGTCCTTTGAAACGCGCGCCGAAATAATCTTTTCTTGAAACATTAACTCTATTAAACTACCGCAGTAATATCACGAATTAAATTGACACGAATTAAATTGTTAATTGAGCAATTTAATAATTTGATGCTTTTTCGCAACTTCGAATAATCTTAATAATGCTGAGTGACGTATTAAAATCTGTAAATAATTAATTCTTATTGCGAAAAATATTATCTTGGCCGAGAGTCGAACTCGGATCTTCTTGCTTTCCGAGTATCCTAAGCCTTTAGGCTTTAAACTTTACCCACCGAGACCTTTGTAATATTCTTCGCAATAATTAGTTAAATTGTTTAACTCCATTATTTTAATACAATTAACAGTGTATACATTGAGTAGGAACAGTGGCGAGCTATATGAATGATTAAAAAAAATGAGTAGAAACGTCCAAAATCAAGGTTTATATATTTAATATTAAGAATTGCGCTAATTGATAACCAGCGTTGACTCCTATCGCCTATACTACATGTTATATATTTCTAAATTTGTTCAATTAAAGAAGTCTAGGATAAATTTATTAGTTCAGTGTTATTTTGTAACTTCTCATGATTAAAAAGAAAAATTCAAATTGGATAATAATGTGATATTATGAATGTTGTAGTATAATATTAATATAAATTATGAAATTTTATCATTTTTTCTTTCTCCTTTCAAAATTAAATGGCAAAATTGGAAAATTTATTTCATAAAGGAATGGAATGAAAAATATCCAAATGATATGCTCCTATTAAGATTAACGTGTTTTAATATACAATATAACTGTTTTTTCACACAAGTATATTCAACGCAAATGTTACAAAAATATAGAAATTCGATGTACAAGTATTTTTTCATTAGGCATATTACCTATCTTACCTATCATTTTCGAGATATTTAAAGGTGCAAGAAAAAGCGCAAATAGGCTTGCCGGTCATGGTTTTTTGAGAGGAAACCATGAACAAAATAACCAGTTTGTTGCGAGGCAAAACGCTTCCATTCATCGTCTATCCACACAGAGCAGAGAGACGAAAGTCTACCTATGATAACTGCTCTGGCACATAATTAACATTTTGACAAACCCTGTGTGCTTGTACCTCGAATATAGTACTCCTCGTTGTTTCTCGAGATGTCCTCGGGTCATTGTGATTCCGTTAGCTGCAGCTCAAACAGCTTAACCGAGGATACATTTCGTATGCAAATGGGAAATGTGTTCCAGAATAAGCTTACGTCTCTGTAGCTGTTACGGATCAGCACTTACTGCATAAATCGTTTTCCAGGCAGGTACGTACGTTCGACCTCGACTATTCTCGATTTCGATCGCCTGTTCGACTTCGATTCGGAAGTTTACTATCGAAATCGACAGCTATGTTTCGCTCTCCGGCAAAATCGATGGTCCGATAATAGCATCTTGATAATTGACGCTGTATTCAACTTGGCTGCAGTGCATTCCATCTATCGAGTTATGAAATATCTCGATTATATAGAGCTTCTCTCTCGTATCTTTTATTTTTTAGATTATGAGCAAATAAAATATCTGAAATATTTTCGATCCTAGCCAAATTTATTTTATTTTATGTACTAAACTTACTATACATTTTTCTAAATAACATGCTTATATTAGCCCCCGCAGTTGTGTGCAAATATTATATATTTATATGGCGATATATTTCACAAACAATTAAAATGTACTTATATCAAATGAAATTAACTGTAAATATTTCGACTATAGATTTTTAATCCTTTTTATTATTAATTGCCAAAATCAAATTGGGGGAGACCGAGGCCGATTGTCATAATTTTTGATTAGTGATTTTTAGAAAATAGTGGATGCTTGATTTTGAAATATTATATATGTTATAATATACCTACATTTTTTAAATATTAAAAAAAAGTATTATTTAAAAAGTATAATTTAAGTATTATAAATTTAAGTATTAAAAAAAAATATTACTTATGAAAATTCATCATATCATAAAAATAAGTTCTTTAATTTTAAATGAAACTGCGAAAATATAACAATTAATCCCGTATTCTGACTTGATTGTCATACGTTCTAGAATTGGCAATAACATTTTTGTTAAGGGTAACACATATAAAAAATACAAATTTTATCTCAATTCTATATTTTGAGAAATAATAATAATAATAATAATAATAATTATAGTATTAATACAAATAAATAATTATTTTAATCATAAAAATTACGTAATTTGTTTCTGTATCATTTTTATGAAAAATGCAAAAAATATACACATATATATATATATATATATATATATATATATATATATATATATATA
>NW_012130084.1:3674298-3676520 GCF_000143395.1 Atta cephalotes
TATAGTTAATAATAAACTAAATAATTATTTAATTATATAATTAACTAATTTAGTTTTGTATATATTATTATAAATAGACAAATAACTACACATATATATATATATATATATATATATATATATATATATATATATATGAAATGTATTTGTAAGTACATTCTCTAAAAATGTGTTCTCTAAAGATATTACAATTAATTATCATCTAACCTCGACTCATTTTGGTCAATCTAGTTCATATAGCCATTTTTAATAAAAAAATTGTATGAACAACTTTGTCAGGATAATGATTAATTAACAAAAATTTTCTAAGACATGTCATTTTATATAAATGCAAGGATATCGCGACTAATGATGCCAAAGACTTGTCAGACAACAAATAGGTGATAAGAAAAATTTACTCAGCAACTTCATTTTCTAAAAAGTCGTTATAAATAATATATACAATGTTTTTGGTGCAAATAATTTTATACAACAAATTAATATCATATCAGCAATCTGCAGTCAAAAAAAGAGGTTTTTCTACCATGCCCTGTTTGAATTATAAGCATTTTGATAATCAACCCAGTCCTCCCTTACAATAAACTCTCAAATATGCGTTTTATTTTTATTGGATTTATTCTTGAAGCCACAAAAATTATTAATTTAATTTATTTTAATGTAATTTTTTATTTACTTTAAAATTTTTTTGAAATTTCGGATTTTAAAATATTCTGGAATATATATTCGATTGACGAATTTCTACTTTCTACGGACAGAGAATTCTTTTCGAATCTCCGAATATTTAACTGGCGGCGTCTTTTCGGATTCTCAAAGTCCCGACTTTTGAGAAGTGGAAAAAGAGAAGGTAGCTTCTTCACATTCTCGGATGTCCCAGTTGCACGGCTCCTTGAATTTCCGAATCGCCGCTTTTCCGGCATTTGTTGTTCTCGGTTTCTGCCATTTCCGGAATCACTGCCGAAATACACACAATTTCGTAACGAAAGCTCCTGTTTCAACCTTTTCCGTTTTACGTGAACTGAGCGTAGAAATGACGAGTTCTCGACAATCGGGAATGGTTGGCCGATGATCCACCGACTCCCGGTAGCGTGTTTTCACGCTTTTCTCGTCGCGGATTCGTCGACGTGAATTCCCAGGGCGCATTTTGGTTGGATCAGAATAGGGAAACTCGAGGCCATCACTACACGCCGCCGCTGGGAGTCCCCCGTGTGCAAGAAGGAACTAAGTTCTAATCGAATCAACAACCCTCTCGCTTCGATTTACCGCGCACAGAGACGACGATGTTGGGGGTGGGATGTACCGTCGGGACGCGCAAGGACGAACTCGTCGAACTGTCTTCGAAGGACGACGCGACGTAGGCGGCAGCTGTTTCTCCACATCGTCCTTTTGCCGCGCAAACCCTGTGTGCGGAAAATATTATTTGCTTTCTTGCAGTGCTGGGAAGTTTATGCCGTCGTCGGAAGTTTAACCGCGCGCGCACTCTTTTCTTCGGACGCATCTGTAAATCCTGTTTTCGGTTATATTCTTCTGAACGGATGTAAGATATCGACGATATATCCGGCGATTATCAGAAAATAAAAATATTTTCTAAATATCTATTTGTTTAATTGTAAGTAACTACTTCGAAAAGGAAATCTAGATGAAAATTTGAACGTTTTGAGAATTCAAGTGCTCTGCATAGAAAGAAAATTTTATTGAAATATCTAAATGCAGTTAGGTAGATACAGATCTGAAAATAATTTTGTTAAATCATAATTTATACGTAGAAAACTCAAACGTAATGAGACTATATGATGAGCAATGCTGTAATAAATTTTAATATTGTAGTAGCTTGAATATTTTATCCCATAAAGCATGGAAATCTGCAGCAACATTGTTGTAATGTTTGCAATGTTACTGCAATATGCTGAAATGATTTATAAAACGTAATTATTTTGACAATTTAACAAAATTGATACAAATAATCGAAATAGATCATAATTAACAGGAACGAATCGATGCGTAATAATGTTTTTGTATGAATTTTTACAACTTCCAGTTCAAGCAAACTCTTCGCTGAACAAAATTATTTTCACAATCAGATCTGTATCTAACTATATTTTTAAATATTTCAGCAAAATTCTTTCCGTGTGTAATTCAAATGCTCAAAGATTCAAAATTAAAATGTATCCTTTCTCATTATGTCAAATGTGGTAATATACTCAGTCATTCTCTCTCTCTCTCTC
>NW_012130084.1:3676540-3678753 GCF_000143395.1 Atta cephalotes
TCTCTCTCTCTCTCTCTCTCTCTCTCTCTCTCTCTCTCTCTCTCTCTCTCGTAGAAAGAATACTAGTACTGTAAAGTAAGAAAAAAGTATTTAATGGAGCGCAAGTTCTTCGCATTGTCGATCATGCAATTGAAGCTGCATCATAATATCGTCTTTTGATGGCAGCCTTTTCGATAAACGCCGTTGTTGTTTTTTGAAACTTTACTTATTTTTTTATTTCGTTTCTGTAACAGCGGCAATCGTTCGATAACTCGATATCGGTGCTTTAGAAATTTACCCAGAGTAGCTTCCTTCGTTACTTCGGTTAGACCTCGTTTGATAGAAATTGCATTTTTTTCTCTGGCTTTTCACTTATTTCGCGAAACTGACGAATCGATCGGAGGGCGCATATTTTTGAATTTATGGCTGTGTTTCGATATTCACTGCCAATGCTGGAATCTATAGCGCATGTAACGCATATTATAGATTTTTAGTTTTGGTAGTGGATATCAGAATGCATCCTACATCGCGTACGAAAATCTACACACAGAAAAATATCATTTTATCGCTAAGGAAACTACTCAATTTATTTTCTTCCTTTTAAATAACGGTTATTTTTAACAAAAATATTTGCTTGATAATAATCTTAAATTCAATATTGTATACTCAAAAATTTATCTTTTCTTAAAGAATATTATAAAATTGATCAAAGAAGCGATTTTAGCAAATCTAATTTGTTTTAATTTAATAATCTTGATTGAATATTAAACTAGGATTTTCAGAAAATATTTTAAATAAATTTGATGCTTGTGATAGATTTGCGGATATATGAACTTTTGAAATATTTGTAATAATTATTATTTGCGTATAGTAAGTATTTTTCTGTTTGTAATACTATTTAAAAAAAAAAGAATACAATGAAACAAATCATTTTGCGTTGTTTTTGGCTGCTGCTAAATACGAATTTAATTATTTAATTATTAAATGGTGAATTGCTTCACCACATTACAGTTCTGAGAAATTTGCAATTAAAGTTACAAAAAATGTCCACTTTCACGTACTTTGTACTTGTCATATTACAACTAATACGCGCGATATATGTATAACCCTGGAGAAGTTTTGCTGCAATCAAAATGATATACTATTAGGACTTTTTCTCTCTCAGCCCACAGAAAGATTTTATAATATTGATCAATAAAATATTTATGGTCAAATATGAGATTTATTGACGATAAAAAGGTGAATTAGGTTTTGTGAATTATTGTTGATTTCCCAAATAGTTTTCAATTCTGTTTATTTTAAACTTAAATGTCGCTCAGTGACTTAAAAAAATTTTAAGTCGCTAAATGTAAATCCGATGTCAAAAATTGTGAAAAATTTTAAAAGATCATAAAAGATTACTAAAGTATTATACATGAATTTTTACAACAATCTAGACATTTTCAAGTTTTAACATCGGATTTGTATTCAACGGCTTAAAAATCCTCAATCCTTTAATATAATTACTATATTAATTAAGTTATTATTGGATATTAGTATCAAATTTAATCATTGTTTTAGTCCAAAATATATTGAGTAGGATCTATGGTAACTAAATTAGATTAAATTTAACACTATAGATTTAACCATGATGGAATAAGAAAGATGAACTATTCTTGGATGCGCAGTAGCCCAAAAATAGTGGGGAGATGATAGCCAAATCACATTGGATCCCAATCATTTATTTTCTAATCAGTATTATGTGCGTTTGAAATTTGCGCTGCGCTAGGATCCAAAGTGATTGGTTGTCATTTTGTGTCCCCCATTCTTTTTCCATCATTATGCGCGATTGCTCACCTTTCTTATTCCACCATGGATTTGAACAATAATATTTTTTATTAATTGTTTCTTTGATATCTAACAGTGTATTATTATTAAGAATTTTGAATGCGATATTTTTCAGGAATAAGATCCTAGACGATCAAACGTCAGTACGAAATGTCGCCGAATTATAAACTGCGATTCTTTTACTTCTTCAATCAATATTCTTTTGATCTGATCATTCGATAACCGAGGCTAAAACATCGATATCGATATCGATGGCAGCGCGTGTGACCTACCCGTTCTCGTAAAATGTCTTTCTCGCCATTCTTCCTTCTCTCTCTCTCTCTCTCTCNCTCTCTCTCTCTCTCTCTACTCTCTCTCTCTCTCTCTCGTCTCTCGTCTCGTCTCGTACGTCGTCGTCGTCGTCGTCG
>NW_012130084.1:3678773-3681713 GCF_000143395.1 Atta cephalotes
CTCTCTCTCTCTCTCTCTCTCTCTCTCTCTCTCTCTCTCTCTCTCTCTCTCTCTCTTTCTCTCTGTCTCTCCCTCTTCCCTTCTTTATACTTTTACCCTCTACATTGCCTCCCTCTTCCTTTCTTCTCGGCGTAATCCGACATGAAAAATTGCGTTTCTCCGGCATGCCGTACGCGATTCTCTTCGCTTTAAAGAGCGAAAATCTCGGTGACTGATATTTCATTCCCCCTTTTTTCAAGGGGTCAAAAGCGCTAGTGTCGGGTTGACGTACGTAAGATAAATACACGTACGTCCTAATTGCGCCCGGTGCGATAAAGCGCGACGCGGTGGTGGAGTTAAAAATTTTCCCGGCAAGTGGGATATTTTTGTGGTGATGCTGCGTTACCACCGCGTCGGAAATCCTGTATCTTTTGTATGCTCGCTCTTTAGTCGCGGGCGAGTTTGTTTATTTTATCTCACAATCAGTACCGCACACGTGTAATAAAATTAAGGGTGATATACCAAAAAAATTCTACCATTTTCTGCGTTATCGATCGCTCATCTATTTTCCTAATGTCCCCAATTATATTTCTATGACCGCTCTTTAATTAAAATCACATCTGAAGCAGGAATATTTTATTCACTTGGTGAGAACTCATTTTCTTAGCTGGTTGGCAGCCTGTCGAGATACTCCCAAGAACGAAATTTACGCTGTTCGTCCAGCTGGAGTTCTATTTCCACTCATGTCCCGTCCTAGAATCTATATACACCTAGCCGTATCTATCGATATCGATAGCTATCGGGCACTCTGCAAAGGGGCTACATAATCTGACGTGAAATATTGCGCGAACGGGTTATAGCCTTATTGTGCGCGTCGTCTGTATTCCGTAGGTATATATATATACGTATACATATGTGTTTGTGTGCACACGCTATGCTAATACAGGAATACGAGTTGCTGGTACGCGTACATAAACTCGCGCACATAGTTGGAGAATATGCGTATATACGTGGCTACTGGTTATCTCAAAGCTGGCCTAGAGCTATCGCATAGGATTATTGCACGCGGGAAATCAAACGAGACCTTTCTCTTCCGAGAGGAGCGTCGTAGAATGATAATATTTTCGCGAGAAAAGATAAAAGAGGATCACCCGTGCGATTTATAGTGCGTGCTGTATTTACTCATACGTGACGACGTTTGTCATCGACCGAAAGGGCAGAGCGAGGTAACATTTTATGGTATACGCGCGCGTATATTGAGATAAACTGTACATCAGAGGCGCACAACTCAAACATTGCGGATTGAAACATTTTGATTTAAATTAAAATTAACCGAGCCGCAGTATCAACTTTGTTATAGCATAATAGCGTTAGTCAAGGGATTTATTGTAGAATATTGTACTAGGAATTATTGAAATTCATTGAATTAAATACATTAATTTCATATAACTAATCTACGATGTAAATATTGCATTAATATTATATATTATATTTAACAGTATCAAAATAATGTGTGAATATATTGCGAATTGTTTCATATTTCAACGGTTGAAAAATTCCTCATTTAAAGTGGATTAAGGTTGGCGCGAGGGGATACAGCATTTTTTCTCATTAGATATTACAGAAAGGCAAGGCGTAGTAAGGGACTTTGCTTTTTGCAGGCGAGGATTCATATTCAAAGGCCTCAAAAAAGTATTTTATATTCGCGAAGGCTCTGTATTTTCTTGGCTGTAGTAAACGTGAAATATCGTTTACGTTGGCCAACGCGATATAAAGATCTACATAGATCAACTACGAACTCCTTTTGTGCTACCCTTTGCTTGTGTTCTGCTTACAACCCTCTTGTCCTCCTCGTCCAAGTCCAAAAGCTGCCGGGATGTTTGCTCTCTCAATTTTTCATAACGCCAGCTTGACTCGTACGTATGTATGCATCTCTCGGCGTGCCGCGTAACCTTTATATTCCCCTTCGCTCTCTTTTCAAACTACCGCTACCGTCCGCGTTTTCGCGGAGAAACGCGATTACGTTGCGTCGCGAGACGAGAGAGTTTCCAGTTCAGCTGGGCTGTTGCATTATTAACCCTTAACCAGCGCACTCTTTTTACGTCCACGCTCGTGCCTCCGCGCGAACTAGGTCGAAAGGATTCGGTACTTCGCCAATTTTCCCTCTCGCGGAGAAGAATTTCAATGGTTGGTATATCGTGCTCGCCCCGTGAGAATGTAGCACCGCACTTTCGATTTTTCTCCCCGCAGGAACGCGACGAACACGCTCGACGTCGTATATGCAATTCTAAACGCCCTCACCCGCTGTTACGCCAACATATAATTTCCATTTTGTCACGTCGAAACATGCGGAAGTGTGCGATATTTTTTTACCACTACTTCTTCTGTGCATTCTAATTAATCCTCTTTCAATTCTGACGTTCTTTTTTCAAACGGATATTGTTATTGATTGAGTGAAATGATAATTTCTATGCGCGCGCGCGCGCACGGATAAATAAATCAGAGATTTATTTGTATTAAAACAAAATATAATAACATTAAGGGGATCATAAGTCGTCTATTTTACACCGAACATAACAATTTTTGTACCAATTTTTTGTTTGTTATTTACAAATTTGAAAATCTTTTTCTAGAATTAATTAAGCATAAGTAAGATAATAACACTAGATTAAACAATTTTATATTAAAAATGACAAATTATAATTTGTTATCAGCTTCTAGCGCCGATTTGTAACAATTCTTTATATAAAAGTTTTACACTTTACGTATAAAACTAACTTCGTACCATGAAAGATACTATGCTTTTATAGAAATGAGCCTAAGAGCTTTAATATAAGAGAAAAGATTGCGTCAAAATTTTATGTTACGTGTGTGTGTGTGTGTGTGTGTGTGTGTGTGTGTGTGTGTGTGTGTGTGTGTGTGTGTGTGTGTGTGTGTGTGTGTGTGTGTGTGTGTGTGTGT
>NW_012130084.1:3681733-3703361 GCF_000143395.1 Atta cephalotes
CTATATTAATGTAGTAAGTATAATTTATTGATGTTTCGTAAATCGTATGTGCTGTAAATTGTACGTGTGTAAGTCGGTAAAACAATAATTCCATCGAAGTTTGGTCTTCAATTTAGGATCCTCTTAAACGTATTAAAACGAAATATATTGGATTGGCTATAATTTCTCTTTGTTTTTATGAGATAGCATCGAATAATATCATTAGTAATAGCGGTAATTATTGGAAATAAACTAGTGCAACACTGCACACCGACATCAGTATAATTGTATCGTTTCACTATGAAAACCAACTCACATATTTTCAGTGTTTAATGTTTCGTTGATAAAATTCAGTGCGAAAAAATAACATTGAATTCAACTTTTCTTTCACTTTAGAGCCAGTGAAAAACCAGTGTAAATTAAAATTGAGATTGTGTTTGTTCCTTTAAGGTATGATATTACATTAAGATTCGATAATATATTATTCTAATAGAATTAGCTTTCATATCGACGATATGTATATTGTTTTTAGTTTTAAGTATTTAATAACAGCTGCGCGATTAACATTTTAACGTCTAAAAATCTTTAAAAATTAAATAAATTAATCAAAATATTGTTCAAATATGCAATTTAAGTTATAGCTATGCACAATGATACAAATCATACAATAATACAAATAATGTGCTTTTACTATTAGATAAATTATAAAATAGACAGCAGAAATTAATGTGATGTGTTTCACACATTAAACCTGTAAATCACACATTAAATCTGTACTTTATATTGTTACACTAGTACAGTTTTTATCGAAACCTTATAATGCAATGCTAGTGCTGCATCAGTTTTTCCAGTAGAAAACGGTATAAATGTTTATTTATATTTATAGCAAACATTTTGTGAAAGTTGTTTCAATGCGCTTTTGAAAAAAATTTGCAAAGATTGAAGTTTTGAACATTTGTAGCATTTTAAATATGCATGGAGAATAAGGAAAAATATTTTCAGCACATTATGCTATTTTATTTGTACAAAGGAAAAAAACGTTGCAAATTACTTATAAAATAACATAAAAAGCAATATAAAAAAAATATAAGTAATAAAGAAAACAATATAATATGCCGAAAATATTTATTCTTGTTCTTTGTGTATTCAAAGTAACACGAAATATGCAAAATTTAATCAATTTTTAGCAAACTATTGTTTAAAAGCGCGTTGAAATCTTTTACAAAATGTCTTTGTAAATGTTATTAAATAATGACATTATTCGATTTTAACCACTTCTCATTGTCAGAAATAGAGGGAAATTATTGGCTAATCCAATAATATGACCTATACGAAGATTTAATTTATCTCTTTCTTATAATTTCTTTCTAATAAATTTTGAATCGAATTTTGTATTTAGGATATCCAGAAAAATTTAATGAACTGTATGGCAGTATGTAATTTTCTGCATGGATAAATGATTCATAAACTTAATATCGTATTATATCAATGTTAGCCGTGATATCGTTGTCCCCGCGTCTATGCGCCAACACGAAGATGAATTTCGATAAAAAGAAGGCGTTCTCAAACGTCTAACGGGGCGCAGTTAGCGCGCATGATAAATTGGGCAGATACGTTATTTAATTGGCGCCTGTGGTCAGTCAGTTCTTGATTATTATTGATGACTTAACGGCGGCGGTGCTAATAGCACGGTATGTCGTAAATTTCACGTTACGTCGATCGAAACAAATAAGTGTATCTAAGAAACATCCAGACATCGTTATTATCGATCAAGTTCGACTGATCGAATTTATCGACCGCTCGAGTAAGAAGTAGGGTGTGTTCATTCCCTGTCGTGCGTTATTTTCCTTCCATTCTTCGTTATGACGATGACTTGCCTGTCTATCGAAGGATTTGCTAGTATTACGGAGTGGATAGCCCCATATATGTGTCCGCAGGGGATAAATTTTCAGGAGGCAGAAAATGGACATCTGTATTTACCCTTGAACTTTTCGGACGTCACCCTTAACACTCGAAGTCTGGTTACGACTGAATTATTGTGTTATCGTTTCCTCACACGTGAAATAAATTAAAAACTTTTTTTTTAACGGTATAGTGTTTAACACTGAAATAATGTCACTAGTAAATATGTTTTTTCATATTTATAGTAAATATTTTGCGAGAGAAATAAATAAAAATTTCAAATTAAGAAAGTTAGATAACCGTCCATAAAATTGCAAAGCCAGAGGATTGAGGAAAGGTTAATGACGAGCAAGAAAGGGATGTTAAAATTAAATGTTAAAGTAGATGTATTTTCTAAGAAATTACTCTCTTTACGAAATTATAATTATTTTTTAAAACTTTTATTTGTTTCTCATATAAGGGAATGATAACACAATAACAGTCGTAATCGGGCTTCAAGTTTTACAAAATTTTTATTATTAACATTGTAGGAAACGTTTAATAACATTTCACTCGTTTCTTTTCATCTATTTAGTGTCACAGAAAATAATAACCCGTCAGGCGCAAATAAGCTTTCAGGTGTATAATTTAAATTAATTCTTTCTGCTTCATCATAATCACGATTCTTGGAAAAATCCTAGCAGACCTTTTATCGTTGAGCAGTTGTGATAAAAATATAACGTAAATGAATTCTGTACTTTCGTATCTCAACTTCTTGTTGAACGCTGTATGTTTGTTTGTCGTTTTTACAAATAGAAGTTTCATTGACTTCATGCTCAAGAAAGAGGGCGCGAGATCTGGGATCCATTTACTTTGGGGACAACCAGCTGCGCGCGAGATTTGTATTTTTGCTACGGGTTTCTATTCGCTTTCTTTCGACGGTCTAACCCCCCAAGTAACCCTCTGTTGAACGTGCATAAGACGTTATTCCGCGTCTTCCAGGGATGGTCTATCGTCCCGCGCACATTAGGGCGGCCGAAATTTGTCGAGAACGATCGGGTGGTGGGTCGAAAGAAATGGCACGAAGAAGTAGGAACGACAAGTTCCTTCAGCATTGGGGCGGCAGAAGAGGGTGAGTCCTCCGGTCAGTGACAGATGGTAGTTTTATGCTACGGGCGAGGGCAAGGGAGAGAGAGAGGTGAGCAACATCACTCGACGACAGGATCACCACTCCCGATCAGCCGCGCAACCGTGAACAACGATCTCAAAATATTATTCTAACGGATGGTGCTACATAACGTATGCGAGCTTCTATTATCGTTCGAATATTCGGCTTCGTTTACAAGTCAAGTTGATTATTTTCAACCGGTTTATACCATGGACGCAAACGAAAATATTTTCATTCGCGACGGGAACCGCTGCTCGCGCGTTTCGCTTTCGATTTCTTCGACATAATCCATGCTTGCTGGCTTTTCATTGTCGCGGGATTTATTAAACAATTTCACAGTTTAACTATTAAGCTTCGCTACTCTGCTTTACTTAGTAGTATTCTCTTTTAAAACTGAAATTAAAATGAGATGGAAGAGTTGTTTTTATGCATGCATTTTGTACTTTATATACTACGCTAAAACATTGTGAAAAATAACTACTACGCCTCGCAGATTAAACTGCGGTTAAAGTCCGACCGTCAAAGTCGCTGGAAGCGACGCTCATAGATTCTCAGCATATTAAAAATGAACTTGCAAGATAAACATAAAATAAACTTGTAGCGGCGAGCGATACGAGTGGCGCGGCTGTGCTTCTCCGATTCGAGCTGCGCGCTGCGGACATTAAAGGCAAACCGTTTGACAATCGTCCATGAGAGCGCGTACCTTGTATTCGCGTATCTAGTGAACTTACGAACTGCAGCCGCGCGTTGCAAACACTCGTGAACGGAATAGTTTGCCCTGACCGCGCACGTGACGTATGCACATACTCCACTTAGAGAGCCAATTAAGTTACAACTTCTGAAGGAATGCGATCGCATCCGCTTAAGGCTGTTGACCCGTCGCCGTAGCCCATTTGAGACTTGACCGCAAACGAGAAATCGTATGAATTTCCGTTGCATTATACAAGACAAATGCGTCTTCCTGTACTTGTATGTCATATTTGTATATCTAATGAGATAAAACTTAAAAAACTGATGCTTGTTTGGGAGAATTAAAATAGAAAGAAAAGAAAAAGATCAAATCTCTAGAGTAATGCTGAGAAAATCAGAGAGAACGTGCGCGCGCGCATGAGAGAAAGAGAGAGAGAGAGAGATTATAATTTTAATTTAAAAGATTAAATTCTTGTTAATTCTCATTGATTTATCCCTTCTTTTTTTATTGATACTTTCATGGTAAGGATATTACATAGAATCTCTGCAAAAAATAATCGAAATTGGAAATTTATACCTTCCGTATAAAAATTACTGTCATATGAAACAGTCCAATAAGATCAATTATATTTAACAATACAATTTTATTTAATATTTAATTGAAAATATATTCTCATTTTATCTTAATTATTTTTTTAAAAATAATTAAGATAAAAAGTACGCGTTATTGAAATAATTTTTTATTCAGATTCTAAATCGTTGCCAAACTTTTTTGCATTACTTTTAAATACAAAATAGAATAATATGTATATGTATTTTTTAAAATAACTTTTCCATTTTGTTAAAAAATACATGTAATAGTAACATGTAAGAGAAAGAAAAATATTTGATTATAATCTAACAATAGGATAGTTGAATTTTTTTTTGCTATGAAAAATTTTAACTCAAATAGAGATTATTAAATTTTGATCAAATATTTTAATAACATTTTATACAAATGTATTAATATTATAAATCCTTAGCGATGTTCAGCTAAATACACTCTTCATGCTCTTTCCTTGTAAACTTTCCTTGTATGGTTCTTCATTGCCCACTGAAATGTTGTATCGTAAATTGCAGGAGACAATTTGTCCCTTCTGCATTTCGTAAACTTGTTCCCCCGCGGTGCAATAGGCCCCACCTCACCTTTCAACCTCTCGATTTTACTTCCTCCTCTCTCTCTCTCTTTCTCTCTTGTTCATATACGGATCTCCCTCTTTCTCTCCCTTCCTCTTTCTATCTGGTTATCCAGTGGAGCGTGCACGATATCCATTTCATGCGGATATCCCGTGGCGGATTCCAGGCACGAAAGCCGCTACCATCCCGCGGGAGTACGTGGGGGAAACGCGAAACGTCAAACGGGCTCGTCCTATCCTTCCCCCCCCCTCCCCTCTTCTTCTACATCTGCCTGTTCTACATCTCTGTCTCTCTTTCTCCTCTGCATCTATTTGTATCTCTTTCTCTCTTATCGTCTATCATCCCCCTCCCTCTCTCTCTCTCTTTCCTCTTTCTCTTCTCTTCCTCTTGCCTTTCCCATAACCTGCCTATCCACCGAAAGGTGGTGGTCCCGGGGATGAGACTGATCCCACGAGAATATCAGGAGCTATCGAAGCGAACCGAGGTCGGATAAGCAATGCCGCTCTCTCGACGCCGTTGGTGCGGGTGCTGCTGGTGGGATCGATTTTTTTTCCGGCGCTGCCCTAGGGACCCTAAAGCACGAACGCGCCGATCTGCGTTCGGGGACGAAATAAATGCGACAACTCACGAAACTCTGCGTTCGTATATAGCGCATCGATAAATGCTCCCCGATCCAACGGATCTCTCACCTTTTGTGCGTTAATTTACGCGCATATTGAATCGCCTGACAAACAACAAAAGGTATGTAAAATTAAATGCGCATGATTAAACTTCCAGCGCAATCATCCACTGTGTTATTCGAAGCGTGTAGTAGTTCTATTAAACGCCTCGTAAAAGTATTCAAACGCGACCATATTAAATTACTCTTTCATTACGTGCTTGCCCAATTCGAGGATCTATTAATTAGTCGTTTAAATAGCATCAAGAATTTACGAGTTACGCTTGAGAAAGTCTCACTGCTGGCGGTTTCGATAAAAGGCAAGAGAGATTGAGGAAGGACAGAGAACGATTGTTAGGTACATTATAATGGCAAAATTAATTAAACGACCGAAACATTACCAGGCATAATTGGGCGATATAGCTTGGAGTTTTGTAGATAGATATGGTACTTCTGATTTGTATGCCCGATTTTTGACGATATAACGAGAGAGGATTGATGCGTCCATGCTGAACAATGGTAATTCCGAGAAAATAGGCATTCGGGGATGTCCGTCGATATTGAGATTAATGATTAATGGAGTGGTGTTCGGGGTTCTAGTGTCGTTTAATAGCGGGCAATTCCCACCGCGTGGCAGCGGCGCATTTGCAAAAGCGCGTAGTCCGTCAGACATGAACTTGATTTTGTAGCCGACGCCCTACAGATACAGTTAACGAGATATCATCGGTTGTAACATTAGCACAATGAATATTCTAGCAGCGCAATGATATCAATGTTTAATCTCATATTCGGCTAGAGCGATCGAACGTACCAACTCGTTTAAAATTACTAATTACATATCTTGATACAGTGGGAATAATTATGTACGTCGCGTATTCCAAATCATCCGCGTTTAGTCGACATACCGCCCCTTCTCGCTGGTTAAATTCATTTTAAAACACTTCGTCAAAGTGCACCTGCGATTGAAAGTCAATATGTCGGATACGTATATATCGTATCGGTACAGAGAGATACCTTTCTCCCGGTTGGCCATTGACAAATTTAGCGAAACGAGGTCTGCTTTAATCCTGGATTATACCTGCATATCGATCGCCTCATTGATTGAAAGAGAGTGCGGTCACGTGCGGCGAGAAATTACGGACCCTATATTCGATGTAATGAAGTTACAGAGTCACGTGTTGTTAGGGAATGAGATATCCGTTCCGGATACCGAGAGGGTACTAATCCGGCTGGTTTTGTTCTCAGGGACGATCGACTGTCGATTTTTCAATTCCCGCCTTGCCAGATGGCAAAATAAATTAACTGGCCGAATTACGGATTGGCAGCCATCGCGCGCCTAGTCACTTCCGGCTTAATTACAATCACTGCCCCTTAAATTTCGATCCCTCATCGCGTCATCCCTTACTCGTCCGAAGAGAAGAAAATGTTGGACGTTCACGCGCTGAATTTTTATCATTAGGTATGTCTTAATTATATTTTGACATCATATGAAAACACTTAAGCTGATACTTTAAATTAGAATTTTTTTAATTATATAATAATACAACAATTATTTTTATTAGATTGCAAATTGATTTATAGTTGTAATATACAGGATATTTCAAAATTCGCACGAAGTACAAGACGTGATATTTTATGTTAAAAGAAACAGTTTTTTCCTTTTGCAAATTTCCCATTGCATTTGATAAGTAGTTTTTGTAGGAGAGCAAGTTGAAGTTAACAAATAAGAGTAAAAATTATTTATCAGACACAATTTTGTTAAAAGAAAAAGTTTGTTTTAGCATAAAATGTCACGTCTTGTACTTGGTTTTTGAAAACGATTTTTGAAATATATATATAAAATATTTTATATACTATATATATAAATATTTTTATCAAAATAAAAGAATTAACTGAATTTTTATTTTATTTTTTAAATATTTTAGAGTGTGTAAAATCTTTTTAAAAGAATAAAAATACTGCCACTTATTAAAAAAGAGTGAAAATATTTGTTCTTTTAAATAAGAGTGGCGGATTTTCGTTCTATTGAAGTGAGATTTTATTTATAAATATATATTTATAAATATATATTTTAAATAAAAAATAAAAGAGTCATTTAGTATTTATTATTCTAAACAATTTCTTTTGACATATTTTTTTATTTAATATTTTAAATAAGTTGGTCTATTATATATCTTTTATTTTAAGTAAATAATCGTATTAGTTTTTTATCGACATCTGTAAATTTATATTCTAACAAATTTCTAGAATTTATTTTATATATATTTTTTAAATAAATCATATAAGTTATTTTATCGAGCCTCGTGGAGTATTGAAAAGCTTCATATATACGTACATATTAACATATATTATAATATAATATATAATATATTACATAATATTATAATATTATAATATAATACGTGTATATATATATATATATATATATATATATATATATATATACATATATGTATGTATAATAGTTATTTAGTTCTATAATAGTTATAGTTATACATAGTGTGAGGGAGGAAAAAGAGAACTCGGAAAAATACCCCGGAAAGAACGGGAACGAAAAATGTTTCTTTCTATGTTTTAAGGGAAAGAACCCATGCTCACCGTATTTTCTTTACATATGGCGACATTGATGCTAATGGCGACACTATCAGTTAATACGAATCAACACTATCAGTTATCTTAACTATCTATAGTATCTATAATACTTGTATGATTGTAATATATCTTCATGTATTAACTATTAAATTTTATTTTTATTGTTCAATAATTCCTCATTTATTTTATGTTGCTCTTTATTCAATATAAACTTGATACATGTATGTACATATTATGTTAAGAGAAAATTTTTTATAATTTTATTTAATATAGCAACTTGTTTCTTTAACTTAACGTAATTAACTTATACTGTAAAAGCATATACTGAGTGTTTTCCAACGTAGGTGATACAGTGTAACAATATGTCTTACACAAAGTATTTCAATTATGACACAGTGTTACACTGCTTGACACTGTAAAAAACTAAGTATGAGCGTGTAAAATACGTCAATGTTACCAACTTTTCAAAAAGTTATTTAGCCACACTTCCCTATTGAAAAAAATCATGATGAAATCATGTAATTAAAACATGTAAAACATATAAATCACGTAAGGGATTGTTTCAAATCAATATGTGATTTTTTTTAAATAACGAAATTTGAAAAATCACATGATGATATGGTCTATTTTCTTCTATTTCTATTCTTTATTTGACAACTATAAAATCACACGATGGATAAAATTATTTCTAATATCATGTAATTTTTCAAATTACGTCATTTAAAAAATCACATACTACTTTGAAATCATTACGTGATTTACATGTTTTAATTACATGATTTCATCATTGTAATATGATTTTTTTTTAATAAGGTTATTTTGCAATAAAATGTTCAAAAATCGCCAATTCTGAAAAAATTATAACTTAAATCTAAATAAAAATTATAAATCTATTATTGATAATGCTAAATTATAAGAATAAGAATGGAAGACTACAATGTGTGTATTTTGGTGTTACACTATGAAACTGTGTTTCAATAAGTATCTACACAGTCGAACATAGTATAATGTTTCTGTATCCTAGCTGAAAAATAGCCACTATTATTACTATTATTTGTGCCTCCTTTTTATTGTAAACTATTATATTTTGTATTTTTTAAGATTCTATTCAAAAAATTAATATCAGAAAAATTAATATCAGATGTCACCTTCCAAGGTTAAAATATGGATTTATTTTAAGTATGTTAAGGATTTGATATTTTTATAATTACTTAATTACATTAAAAAAATCGTTTTTTCCCAATTCCAAGTTCTTTCCTAGGAAAAATTCTGGGAAAAATAGGTACTTTCCTGACAATTTAAATTTTCTAGGAAATTAACAACACTAGCTATATGTAATTAAAAACTGAAATATACAGTCAAATAAATATTGTAAAATCATAAACAATTATTTTGTATTAGAATGTTTATTTAAAATAATATAAAATGAGTTATTTTTATATTTTAAATAAGTTTCTGGAACTATTTCATCTTTTTTATTTTAAATAAGTCGTATCAGTTATTTTATCAAACTCTGCTTTTTAGATGTGAGATTCACTCCAAAAGAAACAAATCTTTTTTTGGAGCAAATCTCCAAAGAGAGTAAAAATCTGCCACTCTTGTTCAAGATTATAAATATTTTCATTCTTTTTCAATAGTAACAATATTTTAATTTTTTTGGAATGAGATTTCACTCCACATATTGCTGTAACATTGCAATATTTCAATAATTATTCTAGTTTTATTAATTGCTAACATATTATTGTGTGTTCAGCATCACATTTCAAAATACATACGATAAAGTTGTGATCAAAAAATATTCGGCGACCTAGCTCATCCAAGGGTATATTCAGATTTCCACCCGAATGCCACCGAGGTATCACTCTATCTTTGTTATTTTTCGAATGTTAAACAAGGATGCCATAACACCCGAACATGCCTAAAAAAGATTGGAAATTTCCAGGAGACTCGCTAACTTGATTTGCATATTTTTTCTTATATAGATCTCCCTTTTCTCCTTACGAGAAGCGTATCCTTCTCATGATAGGGCTGCGTGTTTATTTACTGAATTATAATATTGTACCAATATATTGCAATATTTTCTACAAAATATTAAAATTACAATATTTTGCAATATTGTTACAATATTTGCAATAAAATATTAAACTTTCAATAGTGCAACAATATTGATGCAATTTTTATAATATTGCGCATTATTGAAATATTGTTACAATATTGCTGCAATATTTCGTGCTGTAGGGAATTTTTATTCACATTTTACTTCCTAACCAGATTTTTTTAATATTAATCTTAATAGAATTGAGAAAATAAAATTCATTCACGTATTCCATGTATTTTATATAACTTCTAAGTTTTTTCAATAAATATACAGGATGTCTGATAATTAATGATAAAACTCTTTCTCTCTAAAACACATAAAGGTCGAATGGAGTTAAACTGAGAAAAGAAAGTCTTCTATATCATTTTGCATTTTTCGCATTAGTTAACGAGAAATTAATTTATGCGTACATCTCTTTGGACGGTTTTATTTCGCCGCATTTTGGGCTTGTATTTGGCGATAGGCCGAGCGAATTTGGCTATTTTCATAAATCAATCTCGTTACCATTGCGAAAATTGCAAGATGATAGAAGACTTTTCAACTTAGTTCATTGTGTCGCTATGCGAGAGTTTTGTCGTTTTATAATTATTAGACACTCTGTATATAGGGTAGTCCAATAATGAATCAGTAGTACTGGTTCATTATCAACTATAAACCATTGTAATATTTCGTAAATGCGACATTATTAGACTGTGCTGCTATCATGCAGCGATTTGTTATCACTCGCATTTGAACCTCTCCTCGGCTCCCCAGTCGATTGGCCAAGAGAAGATCACGTCAAGGATAGCCATGTAATGTCACATTTTAAGAATTTTGGGTTGCAAAATAAGTTTTTTTCATAAGTTTTAAGCATTTTTTATATTTTTGTTGTCATATCTATTATTTTTTTCGTTGTGCAATAATTTTCTGTGCACACTTGGCTTTATTATTCTGTAAGCAACTTTTTCTGTTATATTATTTTACTACATTATTTAGAAGATTATCGTGGAAAAAGTTAGGTGGTCTACAATGAATCATTTTGACATGGTGAATATCGAACTGTGCTATATTGTAAACCACATAACTTTTTTTACGATAATCTTCAAAATAATAATTCATTAATAATTATTTAGAATGCAGCCCCCTCACTTAAAATCTCAATAAAAATATATTCATTTGACTCGTTTTCACTCAAAACGAAAGAAAAACGCGGTAATTGGCTTTGTGAATTTTCACCACCTTATAATTTCATCATCTTATAAATCTATTTTATAAAATAAACAATTTAAAATATAAAAAGTTAAAATTAAAATAATCTCAATTACTTCGCAGTATAAAACATGTAGTTTACTTTTATTAAAAATAGCATGATTCATTGTATACACAATAAATCATTTCCTGATTTTTTAAATAATCGAAATTGTGGCTAAATTTAAAAAAGAACTTAAAAGTTATTGTTTACAGTATGTAGCCAACTAAATTCAAACTGTATGTCAAAAGATCTTCCATTCAATAATTGAAAGAGATATAAGCCTCTGAAATTTACATGATTTATTATTGGATCACTTATTCTACCCAAATCTCTAACAAACCTCTACAAGGTGAGTCCCGGACCAGTAAAATATCTCGAAAACTAAGCATTTCCAAAAAAAATGTTTCGTACAAAAGTTGTAGAGTTTTAGATGATCTGGTTAGTCCGATCTTGGCTGACGTCGCTAAGATCAGGCCAAGTTCACATAGATTTTTTTAAATAGCGCACCCTATTTTGATGTCAGGATCTAATAGCTGGTGTCTTTTTAAAACTTTATATAAAGTTATTTTTTAATTAAGTATTTTTTGAGTTATAAAACTTGAAAGTTACAGTACCGCCGGCATTAGCATTATGCAAGGTGTCCGATTGATGGCTAAAACCTTTTGAATATTATTCAGGATTATGTCCTGGATAACATTTGTTAAGATCAAGGCTATTGGAAATTATCCCTCTTATTTTCATTTTTATACTAAGAATATATTTTTACATAAAAATGAAAATAAGAGGTATAATCTCCAATGGCCTCGAGCTTGATAAATGTTATCAAGGACATGATCCTGAACAATATTCAAGAGATTTTAGCCGTCGGTCAGACATTTTACGTAATGTTAATACCAGCGCGGCGACGTATTATAACTTTCAAGTCTTATAACGAAAAATGCTTAATAAAAAATAACTTTATTGTAGTATTTTGAAAAACACTTGACACTAGCTATTAGATTCTGGAATTAAAAATAGGATGTGCCATTTAAAAAAATCAATATGATCTTGATGATGTCACCCAAGGACTAACCAGTGAATAAATTATTTAAAACAATAACTTTTGTAGAAAACATTTCTTTTAGAAATGCTTAGTTTTAGAAATATTTCACTGATTCAGGACTTTTTACTCACACCCTGTATATGTATAATATAAACAAAATCTCAATATAATATACAAATATTTATATTTTATAAACAAATATTTATTACATACTGCCCAAAGCAAACACAGTCTTAGCACAAGCTAAGTAAAACTGTTTTATAAAATAATGAATTTAAATTTTAATTAATAATTTTTTTTTGTTTCATTTCTCAAAAAATAATTTAATTTTGTTTCATTTCTCAAAAAAGAGTATAATAAATAAATTAAAAGTAAGAGTACGCTTTTCCGACTTCGAAAAGAGTACTTTTAAAAGAGAGTATGGTTGGTAATCCTAACCATTTTGAATGTTCAAATTTTTATTTTTTTACATTTTTTCAATTTATAATATTATATACATATATTTTATACATATATTATATACATATATTTTAATTTATAGATATTTATAATTTTATGATGTAAACAATGAACCCGCGAATTCACTATTACACCATAAAAATAATATAAATGGGAAAAACGTAAAGGAAAATGATACAATGTAACGGTTTGCAAGACATTTATAAGAATAGATAATACTTGACTATGTGAATGTATTTATTATTAATGTGTACAGTTACGAATGGCTGCAATAGAAGTAAGGAGAGACGGTCCTGTTTATCGCAACTTCCGTTAAATTGAAACAACATGAAAGGAGCATCGACAAGTCAATGCCGGTCCATTGACTCGATAACAAACAATGGATAAATATTGATTTATTGCAAAAGAACATTACGCATACGGAACGTTACATAAACACACAGGGAGAGGGAAAGAGGGAAGGGGGAGGGAGGGAGAGAGGAGGAGAGAGAGAGAGAGAGAGAGAGAGAGTCCGGATATTGTTATCTGCTACGACAATTATTACATCAGTTATCGAGCATCTGCGGAGAGATATTTATAACCTCTTATCGCATTTACTCTTCCCTTTGCAATATGCGCTATGGAACGTTTTTTTCATTTTTTATTTCTTCTATTTATCAAGCATGCTTCGTGTATTTTCATAATAAGGTTACTCTATTTATTTTTTATGTGCGTCTTGTTAATTAATTTTATTAATTCTTTTAAAACAGCTATTTTATTTTCGACAAAATGATTATCTTTTCTTTATAGATCGAGTATTTAATAAATACTTGTCTTTTTTTTTATAAAAGTTAACGATATTTTCAAATGATATCAATGAAAGATAATAAAATATCAGAGAAACACATTGTTTGAAAATATTGTTTACACATTTAATATGTAATATAATATTTTATAAAAATTAACATGTTAAAATAAATGAGATTTATCTGAAATGAAAAAAAATAATTTATATGTTTAAAGCTCACTTTAGACAATTCTGTAATTTGTGTCAGAGTTCCAAATAGAATTCTCTTCTCTTTATAATTCTATATATCGAGTACTTCTTGATATACACATTTATTTTTACATTTTATCGCTCGCATATGAAATCGATAAACTGTCGACTAACAATATATCATTGTGAATATATTTTGAATTATATCGGGAAATCAGTGCATATATTTTAATATATAGATAAAATAATAACAGAATAATAAAGATAAAATGTTTATTGCTAATTAATAGGTTTTCAATTAATAAGCGGTCAATAAGGGCAAAAAGCTTATTATTAGATTT
This sequence comes from Atta cephalotes, assembly GCF_000143395.1. NCBI lineage: Eukaryota > Metazoa > Arthropoda > Insecta > Hymenoptera > Formicidae > Atta > Atta cephalotes. The sequence goes on from NW_012130084.1 coordinate 3,696,025, forward strand.
CCGCTAATATATGTAATTATGTAATATAGAAACATGTTAATATAATTAGTACATATTTTATATCTGCATGTATTTGATTTTTCAAATGCTTCTCATATTATATAGTACATAAATTTGTAATTTTGAAATTCAATATCTAAAATTAATCGTAAAATTTGTTATGTAAGTTCAAATAATAAAAGCAACATAAAATATAAGAATTATTTATTTTATTACATTTACTGATTTATTATATGTTTATACTAATTTATTTTGCGTTTTATTTTACGCTCTTCATATTTAATCTATTTACGATACTGGGAATAAAACATATCGATACACAGATTTCGCTCACAGTTTCATTTGCTTATTCATTATGATTATTAATTTAATAAATACATAATTTTTCTCTCGCGAGCTACGTTCATATCGCGTCTAATGGATAAAATCCGTCGCTGCAAAATGGAGTCTGTAAAAATCGTAGAGAAACGATTGCTGTGTACTTGACTCGACGCGCGATTCATGATTTCGTTGATGTCGGTTATTGACAATTAACGCCTAGCGCGATAAATAAATACGGGACTGCCGTGCACTTCGGATTTAATTACAAAAATCCACCAGTGAATCGCACACGCGCGCGCGCGCCAACACACACACACACACACACACACACACACACACACACACAAAATCACACACAAGCGCCACCGACTTCGCGTTACGCGCTGTATAACATCATTGCCATGAGTAAACGTGCGCGCGCGTCGTGCCGGGAATATTACGGCTATATCACCCGAGCCTCGCTACTACCGTTATTGCCGGTGCAGGACTAGCAATAACTTACTGCGCCTCGATGTAGCGCAATAATTTATCGCTAATATTTTCCGTCGTGGACCACCATCTCTATTCTCCAACCATCCCCGCTGTCCCTCCACTTTCCGCCTTCTTCGTCGCGTCTCCGCTTCATCGGGGTCGTCCCTTTTCCTTGGGGACATGATTCACGATTCCGGCGATTCACCGCCAACGTTTTATGGAAGCTCCTATGGAAGATCCACGGGGAAGGACGTTTGCAAAAGGTACGACGGGACGTACGGTTTTATGGTGGCTGATGGGCACGCGCGCGACAGTATGGAGAAAAAACGAAGACGTCTTCACGGAATTTGACGGCTAGCAAGTTATAGCGACGAAAAGGAGGAGCGGCGTCGATGACGAAGAACGGGAACGTGCTTTCATTGGATTTGATGACTATACGGTATCTCGCGGAATCGATGAACGGAAGTGGGAGGAATGAGAAGGATGTGAAAGGGATGCAACGAATGAAGGGACGCTCCGTAGAATTTGACGAATGGCAAGATGAGACGGATATAATACTTCGTAGCGATGAGAGAGCGAGATCGAGAAAAATATGGCGAGGATGAGGAATAATATCACGACGATATTTATCGTGACGATAGACGAACCTGTAATATAAGAACTGAAGAAGCTTGAGCGTTGAATGATCTAAAAGCAAACTTATTTCAATTGGTTTTCAAATATTTATGAATTTTTAGAATTACATCCATAATAGAATTACGTTCTTGAAGCCTGTTGAATTTAAATAGCTTTCTAATAAAAAAACTTAATCTTGTTTGAAGATCTTATTTTGAAGGATTTTTAAGATCGTTGAATTTAATTTTGATATCGGAATTCTAAAATTAGAATTATAAACAATAATCTAATTATATTGTCAAACTCGATTTTCTTGATATCGTTGAGTTTGGAGTGTGCAAAGTTAGCCTCCCTTTTTTTAAAAGTTACAATTTTGACGACTGTTCCAGATTGTTCTCAATTTGTTATATTATTCCAAAGCGATATTATCTTATTCCAAACGATTCTCCAATAAAACGAAAAAAAAAAAAAGAATTTTTTTTGCTAGCCCCCTTTTTTGGGGACTAAAAAATCAAACAAATTTCTTCTCGTTACAAATTGTTTTAGTTGTTTCAAACATTGTTCTAAAAGGACATTTCTGTAAATCAAACAGAAATCATGGAAAAAAAACGGACTCTCGAATCAAAAGTAAACGTACCATCTCCTTCTTGTTCCAATGTAGAATTTTATATTTTTAGTTTTATCTCTACGAAACACAATTTTGCAGTATTAATCTCGTATAGCTACAAGTTCTTCCAAAAATCGAAAAAAAATGTATTTCTTGAAATTATCATCAAGAATGAATGTACGCTGCCTTTCGTGTTCCAATGGAGAATTTTTTGTTTTAAGATTTTCTAGTTCTACGAAACACAGTTCTGCATTTTGAATTTCGTGTCGCTATCGATTCTTTCAAAAATCGAAAAAAATATATTTTTCCGTTTATTGAAAAATATTTCTGTTTTCCGCGATTTTTGTTTGACTTACTGAATTGTCCTTTTGGAATAATATTTGGAATAATTAAATCAATCTATAGCAATAATGAATTGTTCGATTTTTCAATAAAGGGAAGCTAGAAAAAAAACGATTTTTTTATTTCGAAATAAGATAATATCGCTTTGGAATAATGTAGAACAATGTAGAACAAATTGAGAACAATCTAGAATAATTGTCAAAATTGTAATTTTTGAAAAAGGAGAATATTTAGTTTCTACAATAGAGGATATTTAGGATATTTAGACAAATTTCGTATTCTTAAGTTAGAATTAATATAGCCTAAAAATCGAATTTTAGAAGGGTAGTAATCTCTAATGAAAAGAGAATCTAAAGTTTATAATTAGAGTTTGAAAGCTAATTCGAAAATCAATAATTATTTGCGCTGACTGATGAGCTTCAAATAAAGCAAACCTGGAAACTTAATATATTATTTTACAACTAAAAATTTCCTAAAATCGAATTAAGTTTTATATAATAATCAGATAATTTTTTAAAATTCTGTCCACCATATTAGATACACCGTTTTGAATTTTTTTACCTTATATTCGAAAAAGTATTATCAAATTATCCTGTAGGCCAGGTTTGTAAAAAACGAGCAAGCAGTTTTAGCAACAGAATAAAGGGAAACTTTTAAAAAAGGATACGTCAATCTATAAAAAGTTAAAACGTAATGAAACACTTATACGTTGATACGAGTTTTCCATTAATGTTCTAACTTTCTCATGTTCATTTCTTTTTTATATGTTTATATTATAACATAAAAGATGATATGCGCGTGTTTCCTTTAACACCATCTTGTTTATGCTCCTGCTGGGGATCACTAAAAATTATTACCTTCAGTGCCAGATGTGCCGCCAATACCGCCATGCGTCCTTGGGGACGTTGTATGAAATTTGATGCGAGCAAGACATGGGGAAGAAAAGATTTAAGGAAACGAATTATTTTCGAGATGTAAGGAGATGGAAAGCGCGACGCGGAAAAAAGGTGGACAGTGAAAACCAGAAAGGAGATCCGCGGAATTATATTCACTTCGGGAGAGGTGATATTGTAGAATGGAAGGAGGAGTATGGGCAGCGTTTTTTGCGGGATTCAAGAGAGTCGCGGGATCGACAATTGCAAGCTGCTCGGAAAAAGTCGACGCAGGGAGAGACTAAGTTTCGCTGAATAGCACGGGTTACACCGACAATGTGGATGAAGAGGAATCGGAAGAAAGAGAACGGCGAAAAGAGAAAGGCAAGCGAAAGGGAGAAAGGAAGAGACAGAAAGAAAGAGAGGCGCGCGAAACGACGGAGAAAGTTTCATCGAACTCGAAGGCCGTGGAGAGTCGTAAGAACAGAAGGAACGAAGACATACGATGACAAGAAAAAAAGCATGCAGCCAGAAGTTTTATGGAATCTTAGAATCTTGGAGACAAGTTGTAGGAGGAGATGACTACAAGAGAGACATAGGAAAAGAGAGGAAAGAAGAGAGAAAAAGAGAGAAAGTGGAGCAGAGATAGAGGGAAAATCCCGGAACGAATCCCGCTGAAACCGCGTGTAACTTGTCCAGTATATTATAAGGTAACTTATGACCGACTGAAACGCGCCGAACGGACAAGTTTTATAAACTCAAAGCCCGGAAGGTAGATTGGGGAAAAGTGCCAAAGTATAAGAAAGGGATACGCTCTTGTTTGAAATTAAGATTAAAAAGCTAGAGACGTATTATTATTATTATTATTATTATTATTATTATTATTATTATTGTCGTCATTATTCGTACTACTTTCGAGAAAACTTATTACTCGAGAAAATTACAATTTATATCCTATTAACTTATACATCTTTAATCAATTTATTTCTTGATATCTTCGATTTCGAAGTACTCAATGCAAGAAAATTGAAAGCGCTATTAACGCTTGTCGACGCCATAAATTAATCTGGTATTTATCTGATATTGTCGAGCGTTGTTACACTACCGGGTACTCTCGCATCAATATCTCTCAAAAATGACATCAGACCGGCGTATATTCAGCTGACGCCGTACATTTGACGGCGTACGACACGTGTACCTTGCAGCGAGAAATGAAAGGAAGTAAAAAGGAAAAAAGGGAAAAATCGGAAAAACGAGAAGGGCGGATGGCGTTGCGGAAGGAAAGGACGGAAAACGTGTCGCCGAAGATGAGGAGAGGACGATAGATCGCCCGATCGTCGTCGTGCGTTCGATCTGCAGCGGTGAAATTTCATAATCTCCGACACGCGCGTGTCGTCTCTGTCAGACACGAAGGGGAGGGAAGGGGGGAGGGGGAGAGGGGTTGAAAAGCGAGACGATCGATGTCGGCGACGATCCCGTACGTGTTCAGGACAGGGTAGATCGATGTCGTGCATCTCGCGGAAAAGACCCTTCCTTTTCGCATCTGCCGTCGTCCCGCCGCGGAATCTATCATCCTCATTTTCGGTGCGGTCGAACTTCCGTGCTTTAAAGTTGAGCGAGTAATGCTATTTCCTTTTTTTTTTGCAGAGTTTAATCGAGTTTGAAGTTCGCGCCGCTGTGTCCTGTTAAGAAGTGCCTAAGTATAGCAAGTTTCTTGGAGCGAGTGCCGGCAAAAAAGAGTAAAAGTGCTCATCCGCGCGGAGGGAGATCGTAATCGTCCCACTCATGTTAGAAGACTCATCTCCATCCTCGTCAGCTCCTTTCCGAATTGCCCTCAAGTAACTTGATACTCGATTTTATCTCCAGTTCTCCTTGATTTACGTTTGACCGGATGCTAAGCGAATATCTTTTCATTCTATCAAAATGTCACTATTTTGCATAATTTTCAGTTGGTAATATGAATTTAACAGTTCTAAATAATAATTTAGATCAAAAGTATCAGTATTATGACATTATGTAATGAGAAAATTAATGAATTGTTTGCAAATTAATGAGAGTAATTTTATGACACTAACAATTCAGTAATTGGTTTGAAATTCGTGACAAATATGTAATATAATTTTGGAATAAATAGTTAAGTATTATAAGTTATAAAATAAAACAACAATTTTCTTTGTCTATTAGAGGAAACTATAGATACGTTTCAAAAATATAGAAATAAAATTTATATTCTCTCAAAAGATTTTATTTACATTGACTGAGCAGTGTAATGATGGATCTTTATTTTTACCATTTGATAATCGTCCGAAATATTCTTTGTGCATTGCTCCTTTGCTGCGGCTCCTCTGTGCGCGCATTCTTCTCTACGGGGTGTCTCGGTGCTTTGAGAAAAAGAGAAGTTATCGAGAAAGGGTAAAAGCGCACGGCAGGAAGGACAGGGTGGGAAGAGGCTGAGGATATTACGTATCCGCTCGTATCTTTCAGCTCGATTTCTTCCGATATTCCTCTGTCTCGTGGAAGCCGCCCGGCCTTTGAATGGGTATGAAAATTATTACACCCGCAGGGCAAGCGCATTCTCCATCGGCGATTATTTATCGACACCCGTTAGATAAAGTACTGGTTCTTCGGAGTTCAATGGAAATCCGAATCATTTCGCCGGAAACGTGGCGAACGTAACAACGTATGCGAATTAAGGGAGAGACTAATGTTTCAGAATTAATATTCTTGCATTCGGAAAAGTTTATTATTGATTCCATTTATCCGTTAGATTAGTAGAGAACCTCGCGAAGTATCAAATTCTGATTTAAAAAACTTCTTCATGTACATAAGTTATGAATTGAATGAAATATATGAATTTAGAAAATATCAATACAGTATGAAAAACAATTTTGGAAGAGAAATCACTCCTTATAAATAAAGTGATTTTTTTATTATATCTCAAAATTATTCATGATATAAGACAATATCTTATATAAAAATTTTAATAAAATTATCTCTATTTATCTAGAGATTTTTTATTTTAGTAAATTATATATCAAGAGAATTAGTAAACATGATTATGACTCATTGTTTTTAATAATTACAGATATAAGTAATTGGCTCTTGCATTTGTAAAATATTAATCTTTTTGGAAATATTTATGATAATGGATATCATGTTTGATAATTTTGCACATTTATTTTTTATTATAAAATAAATTATTTATATTTTTTACACATATACGTAAATCTAAACGTACGTACATACATGCATACGGAATAAATTGTTACTTTGTAAAACATATACTGTGTGTTCAAGCCGCTATCAGGTAAATCCCTCTTGACAGGATTTACACTTTAAAGTTTAAAGCTAAACTCGAAGTTGAATTTAGTATCGAAACGCGAATACCTATCTATCAAATTAAAATTTAACTCACTTTCCAATTGGAAATATCAAGTGAGTCGACGTAGTCAGATTGTCGTAGTCTGGATTAGTTTTAGAAAACCTGCTCAATATTGAAAAATCAATATTGAAAATAATAAACGAATTTTTTAAACTGAATTTTAGAAATAAATATTAGATTAAGTAAATACAAAAGAGAGCATATAATTTTAGAATATACGACAGGAATAGAATATGCTGGAAAAATAAGAATATTTAAAATATTAATATGAATATTTATATAAAATATTACTAAGAATATATTAACAGAATAATAATTAATACGACTGATTACCTTTTCTATTAGTATATATAATTTATATAATATTATTTGAGATTAATATTGTACAAAAAAATTAGGTACGGAATAATTGTTTTTATTGCTAATTAATTATTATTATACAAAGTTTATATGTATATTATACTACAAGAAATTTAGTAAACAATAATGCAAGCAATAAATTAGCGATATGCGGAGGCTCTTGACTTTGGTATAAGTTCTTTATTACTTAACTGGATGTTTGCTCAAGTCGGAAGCGATAGTATCCATAACGTCGAAGCAGAACAAAGTATAAGAGCGAAGCATAAAATTAAGTTAAGTTAGTATATAAGTTATGAATATTGGCAAGATCCGATGGATGTATATATATATATATATATATATATATATATATATATATATATATTAC
>NW_012130084.1:3704555-3705830 GCF_000143395.1 Atta cephalotes
TATATATATATATATATATATATATATATATATATATATATTACTCCCCTTTTTTTCAATCTTCTTCTAAATCGATAGCGCACTTAAAAAGTAGCTTATATTTATGAGGTTAATATCTTTACTGACATCTGTTAGTAGAGTTTATTTAGTAGTTTTAGTTTATTTTAGTAGAGTTGCTGACCAATATGAAAATTTAAATATAACGAAAAAGAGATAACAATCATTTATAACAAAAATCGCGATTCTTTTCTTTGCTAAAAGAATGTAGCTTAAAAGTATAAGACTTGAATAAAAATCCGATAGTATGTAAGAGTTGGCGCGTTTCTTGATTACTAGAATGGAAATGGAAATCAGGATTTCCTCGGAATGTCGGTAGAATTAGTAACGATCGTGTCGGCGATAATGTCACCGCGATAGAGAGGAATTTTAATATTGCGACTGTCAAACGCCCGCGAGAATGCACGCTTAATCTACCTTGGCATGTCGGAAACACGACGATTATTTCAATTTACCCCTAAAGGAATTCGAAGACTCGTATTACAATTGTGACAGGAATTCGCGTTTGATCGGTGTTCGCGACATATTATTAATAAGCAGCGATGCAAATAAACGAGAAAATCTTACTCGTTTAAATTCATTCGAACTTCATTACATCGTGAATTTTAATTCGACATTAAATGTTAAAAAGTCGCGATGAGATTGCAATTCCTGAAACTTTTATCAAGGAAAGCTTGACTCTTTAAACTCTTGTCAAAGAATCCATTAAAATTAGAAATGTCATGATTGAGACACTTAATTTATATAGTGTAACAAACTCGATAAAGTGATTCTTTATTAGAGAGTTCTTCAAAACTCTGCGAAAAAAAGTTTTCAACCATGATAGCGAGACGAGACAGACTCTCATGCCAAACTTTCGATTTAACGTAATTATTTGTTGTATACGTAACACACACTCGATATAAATAAATTAGTAGAATCGTTTTTGGATGGGCCGTTAAGGCAGCGGTAGCAGCTGAGCTCTTGCAGTTGCTTGTCGTCGAAGAACTTGATGACTTTAAAGGCGAGACAACAGAGCACGCGAGAGAGAGGGAGAGAGAGAGAGAGAGAGAGAGAGAGAGAGAGAGGAGGGAGGGGGAGGGGAGAGAGAGACGTACGTACGTACGTACGTACGTACGTACGTACGTAGTACGTATAAGTTATAGTAAGTAGTTAGTTACGTACGACGTACGTACTACTACTCTCACACTAGTCGTACGTACGACGACTACGACGTAG
>NW_012130084.1:3706006-3718603 GCF_000143395.1 Atta cephalotes
GGTAAGAGAAGTTGAGATGTAGACGATGAGAGAGAGAGAGAGAGAGGGGGGGGGGAGGAGAGAGAGAGTACACGTGCTAATGTCCCAAGTGCAGTTATCTAAGAATGACTTTTAGGAGAACCGGTGTCCCAAAACTATCTCGCCAACATCCGTTTGGAGACGCTCAAGCTAGAGATGAAGGCGAACTCGGAGGTGATATCGGTATAAATGCATGCTCGCGCACGATGGAAGTGTGAACGAGATTTTCTGCGAGATTAAATGGAAGAGGAATCATCTGCAAAATATGCATCGGATTTGAGGTATGCGTCGGGGCATGGTGTTTGGAGAAAAAAAGATTGTTCGGAATTGGCCGTTCCATTTATTCGACGATCGTTTCATTATCACATTAATCGGTGATGGTGTTTAAAGAGATTATATCAAATATATGTGATTATATTTTAGTTTCGAATTTTTTCGAAACAAATATTTCACGACAGTGAGTTTGACGAGTTTTGGTGAGAGATATATTTTAGTTACATACTGTAAATATTATAATCAATAAATAAATTAGAATAGGAATCTGATAGCTGTGTGTATTATTGAGAATAAGATGAAAATCGAATTGACAGGTGTAATTTAATTCTGACTAACTGTGAAACAAAGACTGTAAATTCCGTGATATATAAATCTTTCTAACGTTGCGCACAGTGCAACGATAAATATTTCACCCTCGCGAGAATCTAAGTGTCACGTAAAGCAGTAATGCGAAAGTATTCTTCGAGAATCGCCACATCTTTATTTCCGATCGGCAGACGAAAGGATTATTTGGAAATTGATGGATCACCCGTTAGCGCGGGCGCATCCGCTGGCTGCAAATAGTCGCTTGTGGCCGCCAGGGAGGTAGGTCGGGGTTCGGAGGGTTGGTAACGCGGACGGGACGGGGTATAAGGTGGGTGCCTTCAGCCACGAAGAAGCGCAGTGAAGCGAACACGTGATAAGGGCCACCCCCGGCGCCGCAGCATCACCGTTTGTTGGAGTGGTGGTACAGTCGTGGGGTAGCCACAGGGTTGTTGGGAATGGGACTTCGGATGCGAAATCGAAGGGGCCAGCCTCAATTTATTCCAATATTTAGAGCGAGAATCGAAAGAATTAGCCCTCCGGTGGACCCAGATCGTTTTCTACTAGTCGCACTTTTCACCCTTACCGTTTTCTCTCTTTTCCTCTTTCTCGCCACTTTCGCCATCTTCTTGTCCTATCGGACTTTCAACGAGTCATTTATACCACTGCTTTACTCCTTTCAGGTCAGTGTTCATTGTGAAGTCGTTTGGGGGGCGAAGCTCACCACCGCTGCACCGGAGGATGCTGGACTTCCAACCTTTACTAGCGCGGTTGGATGTTTTCAAAGTCGCCGAAGGGAATTCTGTGAGTCAAATTGCGGAAAGGAGAACGAGGATGGACGGAGACGTGCGGAGGGTGAGAGGTAGATACCTCGTGGATATTTCAGGAGGAAATGTTTCTGATGCTATTTGCCGAAGGATCAGTCCATTCGCGCGTGAGTAGCAATTCTTGAGCTCACGCAAACGTCTCATAGTCCATGCATCGATCCTCGATGAAGGAGATCTTTTTACATTCGGTTCCGTGTATCTCAAAACAAATGTTTTACGTAACGGGCTTCTTTCACTTTGTCGCTTTCTCTCCTTTGATATCTCAATCAATACCCCAGAGGGAAGTATATAATGAACAAAAGAAGAAATATTTTTACATATAATAGAGAAGCTGAAGTGTCCCCAAGAACATTCCTCAAATTCCTTATTTAGTACATGTCAGATATTTATTCGCATTATTTGAAATGATATCGTGTGAGGGAGCAAACTTATCGTATTCTTCTTGTCGATCGAATTCCATTATCGCGTAATTCGGCGTTGGGAATTTGAGCGTGAAATAGTATTCGCTCAAGTTATCATCGTGCAGGAAGAGAATAACGCGCGCGAGCTCCTCGACTGATTTATCCCGAGGAACGACCTTTCGAGGCCGGACCTTGAGATATTCTGTTGCAAAACTTTGCGCATCCGCGAAATTATTACACTCTGCCAAGAAGAAACTTACCGAAGGAAAATTCTTCCGCTGTACGACAAACTCTTCATAAGTAGCGATTATATACAGCTGCTGAAACGACATTATCAGTATCAGTAATCATTAACGATTATATGAAACGATTATATCGTGAAGGAAAGCAATGCTTTCATTTTGTGAAAAATGAAAGTACGAAAAAGAAAGTACCCCTACAACTATTTGATATGATACAGATGCAATTTTACAGATACTGTATATAGTAACGTAATTATAATAACGTATCTATGTTTGCATGTGTACGAGTAATTTTATAGATAACTCCGGTATATACGCTGCACCTATCAAAAACTTAATTTATTAAATATTATTTATTATTTAAAGTAAACGAACTATATTAGTAAAAACTTTGTATTGTTTACTATTATGAAAAAATATTGGAAATTCGAATATTTATATTTCATGTTAAAAAATGAACTTTTTAAAAGTTCTTTCCTTGTATTTTGTCATATATGGCTTATTATAGAAGGAAGGGGGAATATGTACGGCTCATGAAAAATTTAAATAATGCATATAAATAAGTTACGTAAATGACACAATAACTTATAAAATGTTTATAAAGTTTTATTAAGGAATAAGATGATACATATGTATATGAAGTAATAAATAATAATTACAATCTTCCCACATGTATTACAAGTTATGAGGTACATACATGTTATGACATGAGATACATATTTCATATAATGCATTTATTGCATTTAGTGCTGAATTAAATCTGTCTTTGTATATTTTGGGCATAAATCCCACCCGCTAAAAATGCCGTATATCCCAAACAGGATATATAAGACAATAAATTAAACAAAAAGTACAAGAGCAAAGTACTTATGTTTCGTACAACATGCTTTACTATTCCTCTACACTCATGTATCACGAGATAACCACTAAGTCTTTTGCATGTCCTACAATAATCATTTTATGTAGATTATAATTTACGACGCTACTCACAGTGAAAATCGATTCAACAATAATTTCATTAATATTAACAGTAAGAAACTGAAATCATAATACAATATTAATATAACATAAATATTAATATAATAAAAAATATTAATGTAACAAAATTGAGGGAAAATTATCCCCACTCCTTCTATTTTTTCTGACTTCTGCGGCGAAAATCCCAGCGCGGCAGAATTACCCTATGTCTTTTCTTTTGATTCAGTATACGGCAATATATAATTATATATTGATTTTTTTTAACTTCAAAAGACAATTAAAAATGATTTTCAAGTTATTACCCTAAATGAGTTCAATAAACATGAATAGGGATGCACCGGGTCGTAAAATTATCAAATACCGGATATCGAATATCTGAAAAAATGTGACACGGATTTTCGACAGCCAGTTAAGTATCTGGTAGGATACAATTATCGGATATCTAGTATAAATTTCTCAAAATTCTTTAAAAAATAGGGGAGTAAGAAAAAGTAAAGCAATTATATAATTGACCGGCTGAAACAGGGTTGTTTACAATGCAGTTTCAACATTGCTTAGTAAGCAAAGTACTTACATTAAAATCTTTCAGGATAAACAACAACATTTTAGTATTTTCCGATGGCAATCTATTTCAATTATCGATATAAAACCATCATACAAAATCATAAATTGTGCAAGAAGTTCAGCTGAAAAGAATAAAATTCTGCATTCTATATTGTAAACTTTCTATATTGTAAATATAAAATTTTAGCCGGATATATTATATATTATATTGCCGAATATTAATAATATCCAACTGGATAGTAAAAAAATACCAGATAATATCGGATATCAAATATTCTCCAGATATTTGACATATCCCTAAACATAATTCTGTCGATTATAAAAAATAAACAAACTTAACTTTATAAAAAATCAAAATTGTCACAATTATTAAAAAAAATTATTAAAAAATTATTACTACTTAAAAGGATCGTTTTTTTTTAGGATTGTAAAATGACGTAAATGACATTTGATCATGTTAAGAATATATTCTTTCAGCTAGTTATTAATCAATTAGTTAATAATTTTCTCTGAAATTGAAAAGTAGTTTTTCTCCACTTATGGGAAATTAATTTTTTGTGCTATTTTTAAAATAAGGTAGTATATTATAATATAATATTGGTCAAAAGTATTAAATATTTATATTTTCTTATTTATCTTTGATTGTTATCTCACTCATACCGTTTATTTATTTATAGGCATTATATATAAGTTCAAAGGGCTTTTGAAACAAAGAATATTTTGATAAATCAATTTTTGAGCTAAAATGTTAAATAATGATTAATAAAGTGTTTAATATTTTTGATCAAGGCTGTATTCTACATTAGTACACAATCTTTCTTGAACGCATATCTTTTTTCACTTTTTCTATTGTGTTTATCACGATAACGATGCTCAAGAGTTCCTGATATTAAATTTTCTTTTAATTAACGACAAAAGATATTATAAGAATATAATCTCGTTAATAACATCAAAATATAATTAAGAAGATTGAAAATCAAATAAAGATATCACCGCGCCCTCTGAACTTTGTCATAGAAGAGACGTTGCACTGACTTAGCATTCGGACGATGTTATAACTCCGAGGTTTAAATTTATCGTCAGCCTCGGAGGAATTTTCTCTGAGCTTATTTTGACAAGCTTTCGTCGAGGTTAATTCCATTCGCGTACTTCCCCTTTTCTTCACCTTCCTGACATACCATCTCGCCAATTCCATGAAGCTTTTTTGAAAATTACCTTGATTTTACGCGCGCTCTGATTGTGTCATCCGTCGTGAAATCCTTTTATACTTCTTCAAATCTTTGTCGGGAGCTTTCGCGAGGAATTTCTTTTCATGGTCACTATCGTTTCGCGCAAACCGCCGCCGTTGCTTCGAACTGCCTCGCTTTTTCCCGCTATCGTTTAATTCTCTCGGTTTGCTTTTTTTCTTCCTAATAAACGCCGTCAGCTTCTTGACAGATCTGCAGCAACTAGCGACTGCACAGCTCAACTTCTTCATCTCCATTCTGCTTTTTAAACTTTCGTAGTTTCCCGCACGTTTAACGTTTTGCGCCCGCGACGAACACTCCCCATTTCAAGGTTGATTATACTTTCAGTAGAACGTTAGACGATGAGAATTCTTCAAATATGCAGAGAAGTGCTCGCTCTATATACTATTTCTTCATTCCGGTAAATCCGTTTCCGAACTAGGACGAAGAGCCACATTGTAGATTGCAATTGAGGCTTGCGGCAGGAATATATGTATCTTGTATCAAGTTTACTAAGTTTAGCGCAAGAAGATGATATCCCACGATAACACCTAAGTTTATAAATTTTAACGTAAGAACTGTAATTGTACAGTAAATAGGAATATCATTTTGACCTGTTAAATATACACAATTTTTATTTATTAAATACTGTTGTTGAATACTGAATTATGAAAAACATTGTTTAAAAAAATATATAAATATAAAAGTAATCATTTTCCATAATTTTTGGGATGCTAAATGCGATACTGTTTAGCAAGCTGCTTTGTATCATAATTTTGAAAATTTGCGATTAAAATTGCAAAAAGAGCAATATTAATCTATCTTAACTAGGATTGTTAGATATCATTGAAAACTGAAAAAATCGGTAAAAGTCAGAGAATTAAAAAATATTCAGGGAAAACCGAAAAGTCAGGAAATTAAAAAATGGTCAGAGAAAACCGAGAAAAATCAGGGAATCAAGGAATTTATTAATTTAAAATAAAATTAAATTGTGGTAACAGCAATTTTAAATTTAAACTTTACTTCTTTAAAATTATTAAACAGAATTTTTTTTAATTGTTTAAAGAAGCATTGTATTTTTTATAATTTTTCAATTTTGCAGTATGTGACTTGTAGACAGCCATTAATAAACGTTAAAAAAGAATACTATAATAGCTTAACTTTTGCAAAATCAAGATGTATATTAATAATTTTTAACAAATCACTTATAAATTATAGCTTATAAAATATAACAAAACTGTAAACATATTACACAAAATATTTGCAATATTCCAGTGATTATATATATATTTTCTTAAACGCGAACGAATTTATAATACAAGAGATGTTTTAAAATTATATACAGTCAAAATAAAAAATTCCTAATTAAGATGGTAATTAAAATATAGTGTTTTACTAAGAATATTAAATTTTAATAAACAATTATAAATATACAAAACAAAAATTTGATGAAACAAATAAATTAAAAGTTAAGAAACTGAAAATTATGTCTGACAAGAATAATTCCAAAAGTCACAGAAATAGATGATAAGATAAATATCTCTCCTTTCCTTACTTAAAAGTATAAGGTTGAAGTTTTTTATGTTACAAATGCTTTAGAACGATAAAAGTTTTATTTCATTATTTATTTATTTTTTAATGTATATATTAATACTTTTCATTTCTAATCAATAAAAAATTTTAATATTTTTTTTCTTTATTTTTATATTCAGTCTTTTAGTTAAGAAAAAGTCAAGGGAAACTTTTTCTATTTTATTAACAACATTAATATATTATAACTATACAACGATAAAGATACAACGATTTATATTGCAATCAAAATTAAGTATATTGTTAGAGAGTCGTTGAAAGGAATTTATTGTGATTAAAAAGATATTTATTTATGATTAATATAAGATCATTATATTATAGTTACTTATATTGTGTTACTTATATAAGCCAGTATAATAAAATTCGGCGCGCAGTTTGAATGACTACAAATATGTGCATTTACATATACAGAGTGTTTCATTTTAATTTCCCCAGGCAAATATCTCGAAAAATATGAACGATATAGAAAAATGTTTCAGACAAAAGTTGACGATTTAGAGGGGATCACATTTTGGTTATCTTTCTTTTAGATGGAGGCGCCAAAAAAATATGAAAATCGCCTTTACCTTTTTAAATTTAATTGTATAATTTTTTTTACACAATATGATTCTTTTAATTATTCTGCATATAAAAGTATTAAGGTAGTGATATCAAAAAATCAATTTAGTTTACAAGATATTTTATACTTTATTCCGGCACATATTGTCATAAAATATTAAATAACTAATGTATTAAGTTATTAATTTTTTGATAATCACACTTTAATTCTTTTATATGCAGAATTAAAGAAATCAATTGGTAGTAAAGAAAATATATAATTGCTTTAAAAAAAATATATAAGCAAAATGGATAATTTTTTTAAAAAGCAACTGTATGTTTTCTTTCCATCAATTAATTCATCTCATTATTTTGTTCATAAAAATATTAAGATACGATTATGAAAATATTAATGGTTTACGATTTTGTCAATATAAAATATCTCATAAACTATTGATTTTTTGATATCACTGCCTTAATATTTTTATAATCGAAATAATTAAAGAAATCATATTGTTTAAAAAAACTGATATAATTCCATTTAAAAAAGTGAAGATGATTTTCATATTTTTTTAATGCCTCCACCTAAAAAAAAACTAAAATACCTTCCCTTCTAAACTATGCAATTTGTTCTGAAATATTTTTCTATCTTCCATATTTTTCAAAATATTTGCTTGGGGAAATTAAAATGAGATATCCTATATAGTGCAGACATATATAATTCACATTGATTTATTTAAGCATTATAGCTTCAACTGTATAAGCTTTAAATTTTTACTTGTTGTGTATTCACATGTACGGTTTTAATAAATCATTCATTATTCATTATAATAAATTTTATAATAATGTTAAAAATATATATTTGCAATCATAATTATATAACAAATTTCTTTTAAGAACCGTAAGTCTTTGGGAATTCTAAAGTTGTCTGTACCGACTAAACTATATAATTTTTGTATAACAATTATTTTTTTTCTCTTTTACAGATTCGAAAATCTTTTTCTAGGAAAGTATTAGTAGGAAATTGAAGTATATGATTAATACGTGTCTGTGAGGTGAAATCTATGCTGAGAACTACAAAAGATTTTCAAATTGAGATCTTCTTTTCCATTTCTTAGTCCAATATGGCGCTCCAGAACTGTTACGTAACATTTGCTTCATATAAAAGCTGTGCAATCTGTATTTAAGTAGTAGTTCACAGACTAGTAGTTTGCACGAAGGAACAATTAAATGGAATTATTAAAATTGCACTTAGACATCTAATTAAAACGTTATTGTTATACAAAAATTTATGTGTATTTATGTGTACGTGAGATATTGATGTACTATGTAATGATATGTCAATAACATGTAAATCGAATGTGTAAGTGTTTATAATGTGATTAGTCATCTTTAGGATCCCCTTAACATACTTAATTTTAATTGCAATGAAACTTTTCCAACACATCTCGTTAAAATGTACTAAAATTCATTAAAATAGTTTTTTTGCTTTAACTTTGCTTTGACTTTAAAAACGTCAAAATTGTAACGTGATAGAGCAAACGTAATAAACGGGATTGTCCAGGAACGCTTTTCAGTGTTCAGACCAGAAAATTACAGGAAACCATTATGCTTCGTTTTTGTGCTAAAAAATAATTTTTTGTCAAACATTAAAACAGACGAAAGAAAATGTTAAATTGTTTTTGCAAAGTAGACTTGGAAAAGAAATGCAAAAAAATGCTTAAGTCTCTTTTACTTGCATCTGCTTTCACGACTACATTTAACTAAAGCGTGGTAAATATTTATTTCTTTAATTATTTCGAGAAGTGTCTCAAGTCTCACCAGCGCGGCGCGGCGATTGCGGTTGTGTAATTTTCAACGCTACGTCTGTACAATACGGTATCGTTGAGAAAGTTCGCGGGTGAAACCGAGAGAACGATCTGCGTTCTAGACGTCGCAATTGTCGCCGACCACTTGGTAACGTTACCTGCGGTTTCCTAGGCAACGCAAATTATAAGTTCTGCCCTTGAGGTAGGCGAACGACTCAATTTGCTTATTCGAATCTGCGCTCACTGCGCTCGAATCTAGTTTCGCTCACACGTGACCGCGTTCTTGCTTGCGTGCGTTAATAACTCGCGGATTTAAATGTCGCCGTCCGAGAAGCAGCGACGAAAAGAACGCGGAAGGCTCCGATATCGTGTAAATTACATACATAAGTTCATTAGAAAGCTTAAGCTTACGCAAAAAGCTGTCGGGGAACGAATCCTAAACTCGTTTGAAAAAAGCTTACGTTAAAAGCATAGTTGGCCGAGTATAATCCACTTCGCGCGACGTCACTTTTTATGGAAATTTAATATAATTCCAAGCTGTTTAATTGATCCCGACGACAGAATCTGAAAAATCGAATTAAAGCACACGTCAAATAAATAATCCTTTTGCTACTGTTCGACGAGCCAGTATAATCACTTTGCTGTAATTGCTTCTCATTTGTTCGTTTCAAAGCCTATTTTAATACAATCCATGCACTATTGTCGAATTGAATTGCGCTGCAAACGTTTTTGACGTGTACTTTGATTTGTTCCGATATCACTGCGTACCTCCGATTTAATTGACACCGCGCGATTTAATTAGCGTCCGACTGTCATGTCGTCAATCACTTAATTTATGATTAAGCCTTGATGTTCTTGGTTATTACGACGGATTAAATGAGAACATACTCGTAATACCTCTACACGATCTCTGCGCGAAGATCATAAGCTGGTTCAGCAACTGCACTTTCATATGGTAATATTTGCATTCGAATTAGGAGGAGGAGGAAGTGCCGTTCGCATTAGGTTAATTGCTACTTCACGTCGCAAATAATTACGCTAGTATCAAAGTGTTAAATGACCAGCAGCATATGCAATACTTGGTATACGCGAAGAACAGGAGTTAATATTCCCTTTATCGTGCGCCCTGTCGTAAATTCTTAAACCGTCGCGACGGAAATAACAATATCCTAGATGAATAGAGATTACGGTCAATAAAAGTAATTTCATCGGAGAGATCCGTTTAAGAATTTAACTTTAACATTTAAGAACAGAATTATGGACATTACTGTAATAAAACAAAATATAATAGTGTTCTATTAGAGTATTCGATAATTGCCAAATTCCATAATTGATGTATTTTTTATCAGCGGTCGTTCAGCAAACAATATCAATAGTTGATTGTCCGCTTTTGATTCATACGGATTTGGACTTATTATTATTTCCATAAATCGGGTAAGTAACGCATGTAGACGGATATTTTCGCTTGCGGAACATCAGCGCGGTGTGTCAAATCCACGAATAATATATCCGCGGCATGTCAGTTCGTTGATCTGTATGCCGACATTCGTCGCTTTCCATTTCGTCGATGTGAGACTTTTCTCTCCAATCGCATCCATGGCGATCGAATCCCTAATCCCTGTCACGTTACCGACATGTCTACGCAGTTTCCGTCATGTGTTCACACACCTTCGACTTGAACGCCGTCAGCTGCTCGAAATTGGCGGGAGTAACGGCCAGTTTCCGAGGTACGAAAGCTCGCATTACGTTTATACGGCGCGGTCCGCGTAATAATTCGTAACGCGAGCCTCGCGAGACGATGCATATTGCGCGAATCGTCGTCATATAGCCGACGAGAGAATGTCCACAGACAATGTAATTCCATCCCAGTACGGGAAAGTGGAGAAGGAATAGAAAGAGAAGAGGAGAAGGAGAAGGAAGAAGATGAGGCAGAGAAGCAGGAGGAGGCGGAGCGTTGTTGGAGAGTACGGTTAAGTATATTACAGAAATTGCCGCGGGTGACTGGTCCATTTGTAAATGAGATTGAGTCACCGGTTACGGCAGTCTCTCGTCGTCGGAATATGTACTTGCTAACGGAGAGCCCGCGGCTTACGTGAAACCTGAGGAGAGAATAAGGGCTGTATGTAACCGTTGCTATAAATGAGTCCGCTCTGTAACGAGTAAAAATTAGATTTACCTTTAAGACGTTGAGAGACAGAGAGAAAGAGAGAGAGAGAGAGAGAGAGAGAGAGAGAAAAAGAGAAAGGAAGGGAGGAAGAAGAGAGAAGGGGTGAGGAACAATGGAATGCACCGAATGGGATTTGCCCGTCTGTTCGTCGGAAATATCGCTCTTCTACGAGTAAACGTGTTTTGTTGGGGACAATTATTGAACTTTCCACTATCACAGTTTACTAGAGTTCTTTAGCACAATATAGAACCATAAATATTATCGGGGAAAATGAGAGAATTGCAAACACGAAAAGCACGAATGATATTGTTGAAATACAATATATTAGAATAGTGTTAATCTTTCATTTCTTCCATCCAATGATAGTCCAAATACTTATTGTTAGGGGAGACCGAGGCTATAATTAACACTTTTTGAAAAAGCAACTTTAATTTCGAATTCAGATATTATTTGGGTATATTGCTTTTTGTAAGTGGTAGTATGATCATTTACTCAATACGCGAGCAAGAATTCTTTTTTACAATAAAAAATAAATCATAGGTTTTCGATCGAACATTATTTCTGAAAAAAGTGTCATGTTAATTGTTGCCCCACATTTAGGACAAGAATAAATAGTCCAGGGGTCCAGCTTTTAACATACAAGATATATATTAACATTACTAGTTTCTTTTATTTTGTAGAAGTTTTTATTTATTAATTAAATGATGTGATTATACAAAACAATTATATACCATATTTATTTATAATAAAAACAAAAAAGATCATGGCACATCGATTATTTATTAAATACATATAGCTAATAATATTATATTATTACTGTTTAAGAAGAATAGAAAAATCATAGCATAATATTCTTATTATATTAATCAGTCTTTAATTTAATAAACTTATTCCTTAATTAATCACGGCTCCTCATCATCGTCAGAATGACAATTAACACAAATAAATGAAGTAGTGTTACTTTTTACGCATTTCACGTGAGCCCATTGTTTATACAATACACATTATTGCAACCACTCCTCGCCAGGAGCACCATCATAGACGTCATCACACATAATGCAAAACCATTCTTCTTGATTATTTTCATTAAAACTTTTCTCTATACATTCTTAAAACTAATCGCGGAATAAGTATTAACAGTTATAACTTGTTCCCGAAATCTGTTAATTATATATTCCATCCCAAATATTTTATAAAATTAATTAAATTTATCAAAAACTAGTAAAATAAGATTCAAAATAATGTAGAGAACTGAAAATAAATTAATATCAGACTCATAAAACAAATTGGAAAAAATGACGCTAAATTTAGACAATAATCAAAATTTAAGCATACCTTTTTAGATTACCTGACTAAAATTCAGCGCACACCTTCTGGTACGACTTGTCTAGCGGGACAATGCGTGTCCATGGCTAGTGCAGAGTATTATATAGAACAAAGAAAGTACGGAATGGAACATCTAAAATGGATAGTATTTTCAAAAATTGAACATTAATATTTACTCCTGTTAATTATAACTTCGGTCTTACCTGTTATGACATGTGACCTGAGAACACACTTAAGATAACACATTTAAGATAACATTATTGCATGTTTTCAATGTGTTTCATCTTTGAGAGAAAGAGAGAGAGAGAGAGAGAGAGAGAGAGAGAGAGAGAGA
>NW_012130084.1:3718623-3723204 GCF_000143395.1 Atta cephalotes
TACAATTGATAATTATTTCAATTATAGAAATCTTTGTTCAAAGGATATTGACTTTAAATTATATAAACAATAATTAATGTGTATATATTATTAATACGTATAAATAGAATTTTAAACATAAAATAAAAAACCGATTTATGTATTGTCCTGCGTGGGAGTAGGTAATTTCAAACAGCAAGTCTTATTTTTATTAAAATATAATTTATATTGATAATATATGACTATTAATTATTGTATAATAATCTTAATATTAATCTTAATATTGTAGTTTAAAGTTAAATAACTGAAATATCTTTCGAACAGAGGACGAAGACTTCTAATTATTTATTGATTGATAAATAATCGTCTTTATTTAAGTTTTTTCTTAGGTGTTTGCAATTCCTATACTCTCCCTTAAAATATATTTCGTAACGTAAACGTAAACTAAAAACTATGCACGATTCAACTCATTTTCAAGAAGCCTCGCGAGAATTCTTCTTATCAAGCATCAAAGAGATAGATCAGAGTCGGACAGTTGCATTTTGCATTGAATTTGCGTCACGAACGGATTGTACATCCTTGCATTTTTAATTTCTTTAACAGATTTCCTCGAATGCAAGAAAGCTTTTCTCATTGAAGTTAATAAATCCAAATGATAGGAACGCCCCGCGCGCATCACGGACGCTCGCATTGTGTGATTTCTGTTGTGTGTGAGAAACGCAGTATCTCTCAGATCATACTGATGGATGGAGTGCAATCTTCTTGGCCAGGGTTTCTCACAGAAATAAGACCACTTTCCCCTCCGTTATCGTGCGAGTCACGCGACCGTCGTTTTCACTTTTTTTTTCTCCTTTACTTTTTATAAACATTTCCATTTCTCTACGTGGTCAACGAGCGGCTTGAAGCCAACATTTTCCGTTTCAGCATCGAGCCACGAGTTAATTAACAGTTCAGTCTTGTTTTCTACCCCATCCTCCTCGCGTGCATTTTTATGAACTAGGTCTGTTTATACGAGTAGTCGTTAACCAACATAAAGTCATCCCGAGACTGCATGGAATTTTGGCGCGTCGCGGGGTTGTAACAAAACTGATTATAAAAAAAGTAAATAAAATGTTACTTGCTCTACTATCAAAATGATCGTTTTAAATTATTTATAAATATGATATGAAAGTAGTAAAAGAATTTTCTGTTGAGGACCATACGATCCTATAAATTTCTAATTTTACACGCGTACACAGTTCATTCGCGCTGTAGAAGGATAGTTTCTTCGTATCAAATTGTAGTTGCACGCGTCGGGATCGCAATCGTCGGGATAATGGAAAATATAAAGAAGGAAAAAAGGAGAAACAAGGACCGCGCCAGGAAAGAAAGCGATTCTCGCGGAATAATATTTCTTAGATGCGAGAAATGTTGCAAGGGTGATATCCTGATCTGAACGTAACTATACCCCTAGGGAAGCGAGAAATGAAATTCTTAGCTATCTCGGTACGTGGTCAAAAATAAAGTGAGACTCTTTACCCGGTCGGCCACGTGTAATGAGGCAAAAGAGGCGGAGAACTTTCGTGGAATACCGAACAGAAAGACTCCAATCTTATCGTTCACCATGTATGTATAGGCCGATTCACGAATCTACGGTTAGAAATTTTTCATAAATATTCATATAAGATTAAATTTTTAGATACTCATACAAAGAAAAATATCATGCTATTGCTAAGAAAAGTGATCAATTTATTTTCTTTCTTTTAAGTAATGGTTATTTTATATAAGGAAAGAATTTTTTTTATAATAATTATAAGATGTATGCATTTTTTAAAACTCATTAATTTCGTATTGAAAATAAGAATTTCTTTTCTTTTGAAGAATATTATAAAATTGATCGAAGAAGCTACTTTATATAATTAGCAAATCAAATATATTTTAATTTAATAATCTTGATTGAAGTATTAAATTTGTTAAAGTAGGCCGAGGGATTCAGGATATGTTAAATAAATTTGATGGTTATGATGAACTTATAATAGATATTTACAGATATATTTATAAACTTTTAAAGTATTCGAAACAAGTAATTATTATTTATGTACAATGTGTATATTTTTGTGTGTATGAAATGACAGGGTTAGATAATAACTAGTTAAAACGTTAAAAGTTAAAAAAAAAGTTAAAAAGTTAATAACTTTTAACTTAATTTAGTTAATTTTCCATTAAATTTTAACTTAATTAAGTTACTTTTAAACGTTAACTTTTTAACTTTTTCTTCAAGTTAAAAAATTTTTTTATCTCTTTTAAATATCTTAGAAAAATAATAAGATATAATAAGACTAAGGGCGTATATTCGTAATCTGTTCATATCTTAAGACTATCTTAAATAATTTCTTAAGATGCTGATACAGCCCTCTGATTAGTTTATGCAATTGTGTCTTAAGCCATAAGCCTTAGTCCGGATCTACAATAGATGTTTTAAGCCTTAAGTTGTAAGAAATTGACCAATTACAGTCAAATATTCTTCTTGCATTCGATTATAATTGATCAATTTCTTATGGCTTAAGACTTATTAAAAAGTAATCGCTGATCTTGTATCTTCTCTATGTGCTGGCTGTTTTTTAGTTAAGTTATATAACTTATATAGTTATATCATTATGTGTTATATATTTATATCACATATGAATAAAAAAATTTAATTTACTTAATAATCTATTGTATATTGTAGTTATTTAATCTCATTTTAAGGAAAGAAAAATTAGGAGATTATGATCTAAAATACATTATTAGGATACATTAGATCTAAAAAATAATTTTTTTCAAAATTAACTTTTTTTTAAATTTAAGTTAATTCAATATTGACTTAACTTACATTAAGTTAATTTTTTATTTCTTCAACTTTTAACTTAACTTTATTAATTTTGTAAAGCCATTAACTTTAACTTTATTCAGTTAAAAAAACACATTAACTTATCCTGTGAAATAGTATTAAAATCAAAATAATACATAGAAAATTTTAAGGCTTGCATAATTAATCCGTCTGCAATTATATTTTTATTCCGTCCGTCCAACTTAAGTTTTTTTTATTAGGTTTCAAAAGGCTTTCAAAAAATTTAAAAAAATTCATGATTACTTTTTAACATCTCTTACAATGCAATATCAAATAATTTTTCAACAAGGGAGAATCAGGCTCAGTTCTCCTTTATTCCGAAGAAGAGTGAAATTTTGCTTATGTCAAAATAGACTCAAATTGCAGACAAAATTATATTTTTTATTATTAAATATTAATATTTATGGTTGTTATCATTATTAAATATTAAAGAATATTCAGTCTTTAGAATATAGTATTATTAGAATATAGTATTGCCACTTACATTATTTGAGACAAATTACAAAGTAATATTTGATCCGTGTATAATTTACGGTAACTTATATAATTTAATAATTCGCGACACAAACTCCGATACAAACTCCAGTCGATCGCGAAAATCAAGAGAGATGCACTAGCAACCTTACGAAGAGTCCTCCCTGCGCGCTCATTTAAGGATAGATGAAGTCTCGCCGTTACCGTAGAGTGAGCGAAATTTTTCCGACGTTAAGCACACTCGCAGATATAGCGAAGTGGTCTCAAGGGCTTGAAATGAAAAAAGTTCGCGGCACGTGCTTTCCACGCGCGAGGAAGGAAGCGCGAATAATCCGCACGGGCGATTTGCTAAATCGGATCTTTTCTCCTGCGCAGTGAGATCGATCTCGCTTGCTCGCTCGACTTCGAGTGGGTGTCTCGCAGTCTTGTCCTCGAGAACCTGTACCTGAGACGTGATCGAAAATATAATAGGGTAGTTATATGCAAGTGAGGATACGCGAGGAGTATTTCCTGTCTCTGACGATAAAAAGGGAAAAAAAAGAGACAAAACGAGGAGCCGTTACAAGCGAAATGATGGAGTTTCGCGCCTAGCCCCTTCGCCCTTCCTTCTCTCCGTCTTTCACACCGATACGCTGAAAGGACTGAAACGCATAGCAAGGATCTAGGTGCAAAACGGGGTAACGGTTGCCTGCCGCGGCATTAATGTCGGGATTAGGTCGAGGCCGTTAGCCCGCGCCGATGTCGGCGGATACGATGCGAAACTCCACCCTGACTAGCAGCCTGCATTCCAGGATCGAACACTCATCGGCGCGGAGGGTAGCACAAACCTACCAGCAGCTCCTCTATTTCCTTCCTTTCCTCCCGGCACGCGATCCTCGCGGGCGTTCATCCGAACGCCAGTGCTGGCTTCCAACCACTCTTTAAACAGTCTAGTGGCAAGTAGAGGCAGAGGGTGACGAGACGAAAGGGTGCAGAAGGTGGGAAGGAGGAGAGACGTGGGTGGAGGAAGGACGGTGAAGAGGAAACCCTCTAATGGGATATCGATATATTCATGGAGGCTCATCTCCAGCAGTCTCCTTTTCCCACCTCGAGAGAGTAGAAGATACCCTCCTCTCCTCCTTCTTCTATCCTCTGATGTATGCTGGGATGAGATAGGGGTGCCAGGCTAATTGTTTTTACCCTCTTCCCACAGCTCTTACCTTCGTCACCTCTTTCTTTCCCTCTTTCTCCCCTTTCCCCCCCCCCCCTCTCTCTCTCTC
>NW_012130084.1:3723843-3729093 GCF_000143395.1 Atta cephalotes
TCCTTCTCCTTCCCCCCTCCCCCCTCCCTCCTCTCTCTCTCTCTCTCTCTCTCTCTCTCTGTCTCATAGATTGTAGGTCTCCTTTCCTCATCATCGCGTCGTCTCCGTCTCTTTTCGACTTCCTGCTTATTTCTATTCTCTGCCTACTCTCTTTCTTATTCCTCTTCTCTTCCTCTTTTTCTTCTTCTTTTCGACTTCTTTTTGTTCTTGCTGCAAAGAGGATGAACCATCGTCGGTCGAAAGGATTGTCGACGTTCAGTAGATCGCTCAATGCGCTTGCTTCTTCTTAGTTTGCAATGCAATAAGCGAACTCCGCCGACGATAGTTCGTCTCTTCCCGAGTGGAGTAATTAATATTCGGGAACACAGAAAGCAAACTACGATTGTTCGTCAGGCAATATTACAGCTTGGACTTTTTATCATTATTGTTATCGTCGTTTATATTTTGTTTCTGTCGCGCTTCCTGATTTGTCTGTACTTTTAGTAAGAAGTATATATTCATAAATATAATGAAATGAGAAATACTCGACTAAGGTTATTATTTTGGTATTAAACTTGGGAATAAATCTGCACTCAATAATGACAACATAATTATATAATTCCAAAAAAATTTTACGTTGATTATATTAACTACATAATCTATCACTATTAAGAATTAAAAAAGAAAAGACGTAAGAATTAAATATATTTTATACTTTCTTCTGAAAATTTATCTTAGAATCCTTCATTTCTTCAGAATTTTTATGTAAATGTTAGAAATTTTTAGAATTACCGTATAGTTGTATAATGTTTTAAAAAATTTCTCAATTTTTTTATAGGAATTGAAACACTTTTTATAAGTGCTGAGAAAGTCTTTTCTAGAAATATCTTTTCTAGAAATATCTTTTCTAGAATTTTTCATATACGTGAATTTTCCGAAATATTCTAAAATTTCAAAGGTTTCTCATTCTATTTAATTTCAGAAGAAAACTTATAAAATCTAAAAAGATTTAAGATATTCTTTCAGAAACATTCATAAATTTAAAGTATAACAAATATGTAAAAATATTATGAGTTGTGTTAATATGAGAATTTTTTTTCGAGAATTTGTATCTCGTACATTTTATAATTTATTAATTCACAAAAGCAAAAAAAAATTAACGCGTAGGCATATCAATTCATTATTGTGATGATTTGTTATTTGTTATTTGTTAGTTACAAATTATTCACGCTTTCATAAGATTTTGGATATAGAAAAAATGTAGAAAATGGCGAGGAGTACAAATACATCGGATCGTGAGAGCTCAGAAGGATATCAAAGGATTAAAAAGGAAAATAACGGGCGGCAACCCAAAGCATGCAAGTTCGTTGCGCTGCGATCCAATTCCCGTCCGACTCGCGGCATCGGAGGTATTCTACCAAGTTGATTGAATCATCCGGTTCACGATTCCTTCCGACATTCTGCTCGGATTGTCGGTAAAGCACTCTTACCGCCTGCGCAATCTCGATGAATTCCTAGGCTCGATCAACACTCGGGGAAAGCTTCGCCGAGCGCTTAAAGTTTACACGTGCCCTGCTATACACACAGTGTGAGAAACAAAGCGCCGGACCTTTGCTACACGCTGCCCATTACCTTGATGACGATGATTAATAGAACAGTTTCCACTGGCAAGAAAAATATACCTAACGAGCAGCTGTGCATTTTATCCATCAAACGAGATTACCTAATACAGTTGAAATTTCTATTAATGGGACAAATGTATTAATCCTAAGCGATTAATTAGAAGATTTGTTTTACTTACACTTAACAGATAGAAATTATGATTTCTAATTTCGATTTAAATAACGTTTCTTTTAAAATTGTATATATGATTTTGTAATCATTGCTACAATGACGAATGTGTTCCAATTAGCGTTATTAAAAAAAAAATTGCAAAGAACTCTTGCATAACACGGGGAATCCCTATTATACTTATGAAATATGCATAATAGGAATCTGTATTATATTAGGTGTAGTAAAAAGAAATCCATTATTTTTGCATGAAATTGAATGGAAAAATAATGGATTTCTTTTTACTACATCTAATATATACATGGATTATGTACATGAAATGTACGTAGAGATATGAAAATAATTCTTAATTTTAACTTTTATATACTCATATAATAGCTTTAACACACTTTCATTCTCAAATTATATTATTTAACAGCTACAAGAAAATGTGTTCTTATGTTTTTGTGCATAAATAAGTGATTCGTAAAAACATTTTGACTTTTCAGAAATATTTAAGAACTTTTCCACATATTATTTTTATTACAATGAATTACAGTAATTTTCATTGTAAAATTATTCTACATAGTGAAAATGATTTTTTTATCTTTGATGACTGTAATTTTCATACTGTCATCTATGTAAGACTATATAGAATTAATATGTTTCACAAATATATAAATATAAATAATAAGAATCTTATTAGACATGACTGTGACATGACACAACAAATAAGAAATAGGAATTAAAGGCCGGAATTCGACTCTCGGCTAAAGTAGTATTTTTCGCAATAAGTAAATTTATTTACAAGTTTTTCATCATATTAATTGTAAGATTTTTTTTAAATAGATATCTTGAGCATCAAAATTTAATTGTTATATTATTTCAGTAATTTAATCTGTTTTTAAGTTTGATAAAATTTCGGCGCGCAGTTCAAAATGACTACAAATATGGCATATATATAAATTCACATTGAATTATTTAAGTATCAAAGATCCAGCTTCAATCGTTATGGGTCTTTAATTCCTATTTCTTATGAAAATCTAAATTGCAATAATATTTTATTTTATAATTTATAATACATATCTATATAGCTATAATGAGAACAGAGAAATTATACAGCAGAATTTGTATTTTATGTTATAGCAATAAAATGGAACAAATTTAACAAAAATTAAATTTTTTTATCGAAACACGTTTATGTCTCCAAATTTCTTATCTTATTTTTAACTTTCATCTGTATCAAAATGTAAATTAATTAATTTCTATGGTTAGTTTTAAAGTAAAAAAGCATCATGCAAATTGTGTACTTAGTAAATAATATATTAAATTTGAATAAAATTCAATATTTTAATACTTTAATTTTTTTCTTGAATTATATTGTTTAACTTTATTGTTTTAATCAAATTAATGACATGTTGAAAGAAGTAGCGATCTATAAATATGATTGACTTAATATTCGTGTCCTGCACACACATCTCTTTTTTTTAAAAAAGAAATTTTCTTTAAAAAAGATATTCTTTAAAAAAGAGTATCAAGTAATTAGTTACAAAATCTAATTCTTAAAATATATAACTTTATAAACACTTTCTAAAGATGTTAAAGTATATATAAAAATCACTTAATTTTTTTTAAGTGAAAATTAACCAGAAAAAAATTTATTTGACTCATCAAATAAAGGAGTGAAAAGTCGTGTGCCCTAAGGGCACAAAAGATAACTCAAATTGGTATAATTTGACATTATAAATTTAATAATAATGCACGAGATATACATTTACTGTGTTATACAAATCCGCGTTATACACAAGCCTGTACTTTACTTTTAAAATTTGATTTTGGCTCTGATTTTCTTCGTGTCAAGTTTTTGTGTTGATTCCATTGACATAAATATTGAGCGACAAATAGCTATTGCTGTCTTGATCGTGTGTAACCCGTTGTAATTAACAATTGTGTTTTGGAAATACAGCCGATTGTCTTAGAGCCAAGTTGAGAGGCCTGCAGTGGCCAGTTAGCAAACGTGTGTAAACACAAAGTTACCATAAATCAAAGGGTGCACATGCCGGAAATACCTACGGTCGCATAGAACAAAGCCCGCGGCATTTAAATGCGGACAATCTCGCGCGATCAAAATGTAACGATCGCTACCGAGCGCAGCGCGCCGAATTGTCTCGCGAGCATTATCGATTGACTTGAGGCGTCGACGTCGCGTCGCTAATTAGCAGAGCATATACGCAAAATTATCGTTGCACCACCCCTTAAATGCTACCGGGAAGAGCCCAATGGTGAGCTAGCTCGGCGTGGCGACGACGCGACGCGTTGCTCTGCGCGAAGGCAGTTAGACGGCCGGAGAATTGGTAGGGTAGCCTCCGGCTGTTTAGCTCGCCTGTTCATTCTCGCTACAGAATACCGTATCCAACACAACCACCGTGTTTGTCCCGTCTCTCTCGCGCTCCCTCTCGCTGTCTCTATTCTGTTAACATAACGCCACACCGATATATTCAGGAGCGCCATCAAGCCACACGGAGCGGCGCGCGGCGTCTCTACGAAGCTACCACAGCAGGTAGCACGTTTTCATGGAATTTATGGGACTTTTGAACGGGTCCACTCCATTATTCGCGCGCACGGGAGAATTATTCCCGAGACACGACGAATACGCGGTAGAACAAGCACGGTCACTTCCGGCCGCTCCTTTTCGTCTCCCTTCCTGTCTGCCCCAGCTCTCTCAACAATTCTCCTTTCCGTTTTACTGGGAGCTCACCAGCGGCACTTGAGGAAAGTATCGCGCTTTTCGAGCTTTCCGGTGACTAATTAGAATAAAGTCGAGCTTGCACGCCCCCGGGGCGGAATAAGGCGTCTAATCCACCGCAATTTCCCGCGGCGGCGATTCCGGATGATTACGCGGAATGGCGCGTGCGATTTTCAAGAATTGCTCTCGCCGGAAATTAGACGTTCTTTCTCTTTTCCCGCGACAGAACGACCGTTATTGTATTCGCGATAAGACACCTTATTTGTCGTTTAGTAGTTGCGTAATGAAGCAAGTTCCAATCTTTTCCTCGCTAGAAATATTTAAGCGCGTCCATTTTCGCTGAGGGGAGTCAGCGGAAAGAAAAGCCATTATCTTCCTGCCGCGTGATACTTTATTTCGTTTCGCAAAATGTTTTCTCGGCAAATAAAGCTGCGCTTCCCATTGCTTTCGACGCATTCCGCGCTTTCACAGAAAAGCATAGCCTTGGCCTCGTGGAGAAATCGTGGCCCACGGCCATACGGGACTAGGCACTTTCCGCGAAGAGTTCTCTTTCGACCTGTCCTGTGCAATCTTCCACGGTTTGTGTTACGAGAAAGAGGCAGCAAAGTAAGGAAAATCATCGTGGACATCCGGGAGATTGCGGATTCGAAGGTCGCTTCGCGAAACGCGTCAAGTCCAATAAACTCGAGTCCACCATTTCTCGTAAAGCGAAACTTTATAGTTATTTCGTCATTTTCTCTCTCTCTCTCTCTCTC
>NW_012130084.1:3730056-3736064 GCF_000143395.1 Atta cephalotes
CTTCTTCTCTCTCTCTCTCTCTCTCTCTCTCTCTCTCTCTCTCTCTCTCTTGACGCTCCCACTCGTGAAATCTCACGAGCTCGTCTTTATACGCGGAATCCCTCTGTAATCTTTTTGTTTCACGTGGAATCACGTGAGATTTGAAAAGATCCAAGCCAGAGAGCGATCTTTATCCTTGGGACTTGAGCTGGAAGCCTTGAGGCGCGAATAAACATCAAAATGATAAGATTATAAACGGACAAGGAGGAAATATTCCTCTGAATTTATGATGATACCTCACGCATCTTGAATCTGAAAGGTAAAGGAAAATATTAAAAAATATCTGGCAATATGTCGCAATTGAAAGTATTTTAACAATTATTATGTTCAATACTGTCGAAAGAATTATATCGTTTTTTTATTTCAAAAGAACACGACTCAAAAAATTATATTCCCAGAAAAGGGAAAAAACTAATCTTCAATTTGACAAAAATTTTTGAACAATCAAATAATATCGGCAGAAAAAAATGTATTCTTAATATAATCAAATATCATTTTTGTTATTTTTCCGTTTAACAACCTCAAAAACCTCACATCTTTTTTAGTTGTAATCGTTTTTGACGATATATTTTTTTAATCAGTTCTGATATTTTAATGATTTTTCATAATAAAGTTAAATTAATTCACTTTTGATGATTGATAGGATAATGCTTATCTAAATTCATTTATGGTATAATAACTCAAAAATCACGTTTACTAATTGTAGGTTTGATCTTTGAAGTAAGAGAACGATGTATCTATGCCTATATTTTCTTAGAAGGCATTTATAAACTTGGAAATTTGTTCCCGATATCTCAGTTTTTCTATGGACAAAAATAAGTACATTACGAAAGGAATGAAATATATCTGAGTTAGTCAACTCTATAAGAGTTATCGATTCGATCAGCGCGCAGGTTGACAGAATCATCTTACGGCGTATCTTCTACTACCGGAACCCTATGGGGTATTGTTCACGCTGGCAGAGATTGTCGATCGGCAAGTTCATTTTCGGAAAATAACTTTTTACGAGCGATCTGATAAGTTTTCTTACTCTCTGGACAGCGGCGGAAGAGATTTTGCGGATACGATAAGTTCTTACTGCCGAGGCAACTCCCTGTTGGCGGGGGTACCAAAGAACGAGGGGTCATTCTTTATCATAAGGGCGAAACGATCCTTCGACATGGACCTAAAGAAAGAGATAGTGCATCGTGTCACGCGACGTTGTTTAATGACAATCATTTTATTGATCATTTTATTGATGACATAACAATATTGTGATATCAATACACTAATTATGCTAATTAATAATGCAAAAATATAATTCACTTTGCTGATAAATGTAACAAAAATAATATAGGAGTGCAAAAGACGTTTCAGTATTCGTCATTAATAATAATTCTAGATTATTCTAGATATATTTTAAATGCTACACATGCTATATAAATCGCTGCAATATAATATATCTATTTATAAGATATGAAGATATGACGATTGGAGATTTTTCGTGGTTGATATTTTTTCATTATGGAGAAAGGAAGCTTCTTCTCAATTTTCTCGGAGAGACAATCGTGAAAACCGCGCGACACGTAAGATGGAAACAGAGTACATTATTGGAAGACGGGCTAGCCAGGACTTTGTGAAATTTCGCACAAAGTATCTTCTACTTTCTTCCGACAATAATTCTAATTCGCTCGTTATTTACCGTGAAACTTTAGCAACTGCACTTTCAGTAATAACCGCGATTACTCGAAAACTTCGGTGCTTTCTGGTCTCGCTCAGAATCCTTCTTAAGGAGATTCTTCCTAAAAAACATTCTCCGCGACTACTCGAGCGCAATGTGACTTTCGTCAAGCGCCAATCTGCACGAGTACCGTAAGAGTTCGTTTTGTTGGTAAGTACTTTTTGCTTTCGCTTATCTACTTCTTTCGTAAAATTCAAATTAATATTAAGAAACACCGAACGGTTTTCAACTTTGAGCTCTGCTATGTATAACAGAGAATTTCGCAAGTTTGGGATAAAGTCGGAATAATAAAAAGATAAAAACGGCGCGAGGGAAATAGCAAGGAAAGCTGATTTAAATAGCTGCGCGAGGTTTAATAATTTGATATCAAAATAACTAAACCAACGGCTCTCTTCCTGTTATATTCCTACGCGACGACTGCGTTTATATTGCTTCTTTGGCATAACAGCGAAAACCACCTGAAGATATTTCCTTGGATAGGAAACGAGGAAGCAAAGGTTGATTTAAACTACCGAACAGGAATCCAGTTGCGTATTCAGATTCCACAGATTTTTATTTTCCATTGCCTGTCAGAATTCAAAAAGCTGAGCCGTTTTTTCTACGAGATGTATAAAAAGAGTTTTGAACCATATATAACAATTCGAGTCTACTGCTAAGATAATTTGTAATTTGATTTTTATTTATAGGAAAATTTTATTCTGATGCTACTTGTATTTAACCTATGAAAAAAAATTTTTGCATTACATGTTGAGAAAAGTAATCATTTTCAACATTGAGAAAAAAATTATTTGGAAAAAAAACTATAATGATTAAATAATTATAATTAAGAATTTTATTTTTATAATTATTAATGTTATAATATTATTAATAATATTATTTATAATATTATTTATAAATTTTGAACAATTCTTAGTGCAAGAAAAGGAAATGACTTTGTTTAACGTATTTTATTAACGTACGTTTGAATCTGCTGTCAACAAAATTTCATCAAGTCAAATTTTTATTATATATCTTTAAAAAACAACATGTATATAACATTAATTTTTAAGATATTTCTTTCTGGATAATTTAGGTGCAACAAATGATGAGCACGTTTCCAGTTTAGGATTTGATGATAATTGAGAAACATTATCAGGGATATTGAGACAGAAATATACGATTCAAAACTATAAAAAACAAAAATTAAATGCTCGAAACTTTTGATTTATTTTCTGATTTTAATAAATGTTCACTGTGTATATCGAAAAAAATATCTTCTTATCTAGTGTCTTCTATATCTCAAAATTGAATTTGATGGAAATATTTCGATAGCAGCGTTTTCGGGTTTAGCGTTAAAAATCACTTTAGAGACAGTCTTCATATGTTTTTGCACAAAACTTTGTAAATTAGTATATCATATTTATAGTTTTTTAAAGAGATATATCTACAATAAACATTGAAAATTTTTATATCTACAATAAACATTGATATATATAAATTATAGCTAAATTGTTAAGTACAAAATAATTTTTTCTGTCAGTGAACATTTTAATTCTTAATATTAAATACATTAAATACATTAAAATTCTTCTAATAAAGTATACAGCTAGAGATATAAGTAATTGCGTTTTCATTACATTATAACTTGTTAATTTAGTTCGCTTAGTCTAGTTAGCGAATAAGGTGAGTGCTTGCAAATGGATAAATATACGATGCTTCAAATTCGTCAATCGCATTTGCGAAAAGAATGAAGTGTCTCGAAAAGCTGGAATGGTAAAGTTGAATAATCGCGAAGTTTTTTCCTTTAATCTAGCCAATGTGGCCTCTCTCTTGCCTCTCGTTGCCTTAAAACTTCGTGCTCCTTTCAACGAAGAATAGAGTGAGTGGTTCCGACTATTTAATAAAATCTTTTATTAGATTGTGTGTGTGTGTGTGTGTGTGTGTGCGCGCGCGCGCGCGCGCGACGTTGCTGCGCTACGGATCAAAAACTTGGAATTTCTCCGTGTTGACAATTTTTTGAGAATTGCTTTCTCGTAGTTTTCCATCAGGAATAAACTACTACTTTAAAAGAGATTGAACCGTATACTGAATCTTCTAACAAGAACCTTTCTGTCTAAGTGGTTCGCGACTTTTCAAAAGTTTTGCGTATAATGAAAATAAAATTTTGAGATTTTTCTCCGAGCTGTATAATATACGCTAAGAATTCAATTCTTAAAGTTATGCAAATATTATGATTCTGAAACATAAACAGTAAAGTATTTTTTAACAATATCAGTTTAATTCTTGACGAATGTCAAGTTAAAATACAATTACTGATTATATTAAAAAATTAAAAGTTATCTACATTAAAACATTTTATTACAATCAAAAATTTTTAATAAATAAAAATCAACCGATATTTAAGTGAAACACAAGTATAAAGTGAAAAAGAACTAATTTAATAAAAGCGAATCTTAATTAATAATGTTTTATCAAAAGTTTTTACCCGCATATACCGAAATTTGAAAAGAAAAGCTACGAGTGATGATATATTCGGTAGCGAATTTTCCGTTAGAAAATCACTTACGAATAGTCGCAATGTAATCGTCAACATCATGATTCCTTATCGACATACGGGCTTTCTGTTTGCCAATTGCATCACGTTTCCTAAATTTGTCATCGAGACAGAACGCGGGCATTATAGTGATCGCGATTTGAAATAGCGGATCTCTCTCTGACCGTTAGAGAGAGAATTAGTAATTAATTTAATTGAGTTATTAATTGGAACACAAGCATAATTGTTCTTGCAAGATATTGAGAATTGCTTCATAAAACGGAATTGTATTGTATGCTACAATAAGTCTTCTACGTTTGATAAAATATTCATTTTACATTTGCGGACTAAAACGATTATCCAGTTCCAATGTCTCATATTAAATGCTTGCGATTAAACAGCATTCGATTTATTATTTGTGACTAGTGATTTATATTCACAAAAGCGCAAGAGCACCAGCTGAACGAAAATATGAGGCGCGATATTAATTCTGAGCAATTACCTCTCACTTTTCGTGACCAATGAAAATCTGATTTAATCTGTTTCCATGTAAATGCGTATTACTTGCGCATTACGCACGAACAAATTGTTCATTTGACCATAAATAAAATTTTCATCTTTCTCGGCCATCGTATGCTACATTTACTGATACATCTCTTTGAACAATAATATAACCTATAATAGTTACATGTATCTGTTTGTATTTTACAATCCCTAAAATATTAACATTATTTTATTGGTCTTTTTTTATTAAAATCATATCGAATATCAATTAAATTTATATTATATTATTATCATTTTTCCACTATCTTCTTTATAATTCTATTACGAATATATATGTACACGTCACTGCATTGATAAAAAAGTAATACAAGTAAAAAGTTAGCATTTTTTTAGATAATAAAAAAAATCGATCTTAAAGACTAATATATTTTTGTTAAAAGTTTAAAAATAAGATATTTGTAACTTTTTTGTTTGAAAAAGTTTTATGATTCTGATAAGGAATGATATTTAAGTAATACTAAGGTTACAGTATTCGAATTGTGTTGAAAACTCCTGACACAGTTTTAACCTTTAAGTGGCCACAGCACTTCATTAAAATCTTGTGGAAAAAAGAAAATAAAAAGTACTGTCCAGATGTCCAAAAGTTTTATGGCTCCTGAGTACTCGCCTCAACCATATTGAATCGTAATATCATAAGCAAGAAATTACATTTCTGTATTTCATTAGAGTATAATTATATATAATATAAATTTAATTATAACATAACATATTATTAAAAAATATAACTATAAAATTAAAACTTTTCTGAGGCGTTCGGAATAGTCTACTTACTAATTTACTTAAAAATTAAGGAGTATTATAATTATAATTAAAAGTATAATATGAAAAAGAAATAAAATTGCATATTCATTATTTAGAATATTAAAAATGTTCTATTGAAAAGTTGCTAATTTCGATATGTATCATGTTTCTATTAACGTATTGATATATTGAATTTTCTATTTGGCACTTTTATATATATATATATATATATAATATGACGCAAATGAATGAAATGTAAAATGATCCTTTAATTCTTTCTTGGAAATTCATGATGTTGGCTCGATATTGGGTCGATGTTTCCATTATTTCTTTTTAAGAGAAAAAGAAGAAAAAATCGAGATTGAGATCGAGAGAAAAAAGGAAGAGAGAGAGAGAGAGAGAGAGAGAGAGAGAGAGAGAGAGAGAGAGAGA
>NW_012130084.1:3737053-3740988 GCF_000143395.1 Atta cephalotes
CTCGCTCGCTCGCTCGCTCGCTCTGTCTAGTGTCTGTTAGAGAAGAGGTGATAAAGCAAAGTAGAGAGGGAGTAATAGCGAGTGGGTAATGGGTGAGTCTCCACCTTCGACTTCGAGAGCCCTAAAGCCTTCCTAACGTCGCGTCGTCTACAATTCAGTTGTGAGTTAGGTGCTTGACTATTGTCCTCGGCACTCTCGGCAGCCTTATGTAGGTCATCTTGAATCAATCGTAGATATCCTGCCGCAAACTATTAAATTATAAGAATATTACATAAATGATGAAAACGTCGAGGATTTGCATTAGGGCACTAATGATTTGTAAAATAAAAATAATTTTAAAAATGTTATTTTGATAGTTATGAATAGATAAAAACGATAAGATAAAAATCGTTTCGGCTGCCAATTTGTACAATATTCAAATGTATCATACTGTCTCTAACAAAAATTTAATTCGAGTTTGAATTAAGTAAAAATGAATAGAAATGAAATATACCAGAGTCATATTCGTATAATTTCTTCATACAAAAATCAATTTTATAGATTATTATTATAAAATTATCGGGATAAAAACACAATATCTCTTGCAAGCTACGATAAGCAACGAGAATGAAAGAGATTAAGAGGTTAAGGCTTAGGTTAGGTTCGTGAAAGCCTTTTCATGTGGCGAGACTAAATTGAAGAGTTTGTCGAAGGGGCTCGTAATCAGTAAGCAGGCGTAGAGTCGTAAGATAGACTTACCTGAGCCGACGGAAAACGTCATTATCAGGCTCGGTGTCTCGTGAAACCGATTCGAATCGGTGCTCGTTACGTCACCCCCGGGACAGACAGATACTCGACCCCGTTGAAAGGATCTCGAGGGCGTCCTTTCAGACCAGCGATCCTTAATTAATCTGGAAATCGAATCAAGGAGAGGAAGGAGAGTCACAGAGTCGGTGTGTCGATAGATCGAATCGAAGGGGTGAAAGAGAAGAATCCGTTTGGTGAATTCGAGACGGTTTATATGACTGTCCTATTCTTTCGATGGTTTTCTCGAGAAAGTCTTTCTCTCGCTAATTTCTCCATTTATTGTTTACTTCGTCCTTTCTTCTTTGACGTTTTAAACTGCTCTTATCTCACCGGTCTCTATTACTCACGCAAATTATGTATATCAAGTCATGATAGTCCGTTAATGCTGGTCATCGAATCATGAGAGCTTCGAATAGCCAAATTGCTCCTGCCGCGTGTACCGACTTATTAGTTAATAACGATCACCATCCGTTGATTTATACATATGACGTAATTAGCGAGTTCAATGAAATCGTTATACCAAAGATCCATACAGCAGAGATTATTCGAGCAATATTGCGATAACATTACAACGTTGAACAATGTTGCTACAAGATTCTGTGCTACATGGAAAAGGATGTTCTGGTTCGCGAGAAATATACCAATCAAGTTGATTAAATCATCGTTTTATTACTTCGCTTCGATAACGATACTTTGGATCGTGTAAAATTGCTGAACAAAAGCGTCGTATCTCTTATTTCACACAGTAGAACTCTCGTATGCCTCATGGCTTGAGGAAGAGCGGATGTGGAGAATATAGTCGAATTAACCACATACTTATACTATACCATATACTACATACGTCGATATCGAGTCGTACTTAAGATTACGACCCGTATACATTTATGTTTCTTAAACTATATTTCTGGTCTGACAAATGATAGATATATATATTTCTCTCGAATGCGACGTTTCAGTCGCGTTATTTTCTCCTCGAAGAAATTGCTCGCGAGGTCGCGCGCGTCTCCGTGACTTCCGATATATTTCCATGTTACTTTCATCGTGTTCCCTTCATCATCCCCGCAGAGTCCTTCCGTCCGATTAATTATACACGACAATTTATTGTAATGCTAATTCACAATGTATACACTATGTACAATCATTATGCGCCCACTGCTGCGACCTATTTTACGCAAAGTTGTATTGCTATCTCCGACTTATATATGATATACGGGGTGCTCTAAACATTGTGTACACATGCGAGCAAACGTGTATGGATTGCACGAAAATTCGGGACGCATTAAAGTATGCATCGCTCTCGATTGACATGTAGATGTAGAGAGAAGCCGATGACGATGCGCGACGTTTTTCCTGATCGCAAGAATGCGTAGAGATGTATACACTAATTAGCACTAATAATTAGCACTTGAAACGGTATCGCGCGATGCCATGGATTGAAATATCAGGCCGACATTAAACGCGCAGAAATCTGAGACTGTAACGAATCACGTGAATCACGGTAATTGTCCAGCAAATCAGAATCGGGTAGAGCTCGATGTTCGACCTTGAGCCTGATTTAGGGGGTTCTTGGGCAAGACGTTGATTGCTGGCGGCGAGAGTGGCAATATCGATGGTTTTGAGAGGCTGGTCATTAGCGATTCCTGGTAGTGTCGATTGGCAAATCAGAATCAAACTGCCACCAGAAAAATGATGCCGTTCCAAGCGCATTGTTAGACCCAACCGCGTCGTAGAGACCAGCTTTCCGTCTATGTTGCCAATTCCTCGCAAGTCTTTAGTTAAGGCTCTGTTTACCTATTAAGAATCAGGCACAGAATTTAAAGAGTTTAAAATGTAATTTGTAAAGTCTATATTTAAATAACTTGTATAGTGATAGAATTTATATTACAGCTTCGAGTTACCGAGATATCTAATATGAGATATGAAATACGAAAAATTATAAGAGATTGCAAATAAAGATTTCATTTCGACTATCATATGTTATTATTTTTTTTCGTTTATTAATTCACATACTACAAAAGGCAGTTATTCTATGTATTACTTTTTAGTTTATGGTTTTATTTTAGATTCTCTAATTACTTAATATATATATTATACAATACTTTTGAGATTTTTACGGATATTTTCTTCAAAGAAATTACGCGATTTACGGATTGTCTCCATGTCTTGATACATCATTAAATGCCATCATTTCGTGAACACTTCACTTCAGTAGGATGAAAAATCTGAAATTGTCAATCAATACAGTGCTATAAGCTGCTTAGTTTCTCAAGAATAAACTTGTATAAACGTAACAGAATTGTAACGGAAATATGCTATTTATACACAGAAAGAATGATTTTGATAAAGTATCTAAAAATTTGGCTAGATATATATATATATATATAAATCTGAAAGTAATGTTATTGGACCATCAAAATAATTATATAGAATGTTTAAATTGATTGCTAGAATGTTAAAACTAATTGTAGAATAAACTGTTCATCATGCTTGAGATTTTTCTAAAATTATTTTAATAGTCCAACAAAATTATTTTCAGATCTGTATCTAACGAAATTTTTAGATACCTTAGCAAAATCTTTTTGTCTACAATATAAATCATAACTCTAATAAAATTGATATAACAAACGACGTTTTAGAATCGTTACTATTATTTTTAAGAGACTCAACAATTCAAACAATCTGATATAGAATAACCATCAGGATTGTGTTGAAAGTAAACTAACTATTATATCCTCTTCTATTAACCTCCTTCATTTCGATTGTTTTTCATATTAAGATCGAGTATTTAATTCTATTTTATTTGAGTTGTTATACAGTGTTCCATAAATTTTAACCAATCGTTTTTGTGTAGATAGAGCGGACTAAACTGTTGAAAAGTTCTCTACAATTTTCTCTACAATTTTTAATAATTAACAAAATATTAATTATTAAAAATTATTAAAAATTACCAAATATTGATTTTGAATAATTTTTTACGCAAATACTATCAATTTCACAGAAGAACTGTAAGAGACAAAAATCATTTATTTTCTTCTCATAGAATTCTAAAAATTTTTTATCAACTTTTTAGTTGCATTTTTTATTTTTACTAACATGAGAAGATACGGTATTAAAAAATTCTGAAAAATTCCTGAAGAAGTTTTTAGAGT